>NC_143030.1:14754592-14817092 GCF_057628025.1 Oncorhynchus mykiss
CTATTCTAAACCATGTGAATGTGTCTTTACCTATTCTAAACCATGTGAATGTGTTTTTACCTATTCTAAACCATGTGAATGTGTCTTTACCTATTCTAAACCATGTGAATGTGTTTTTACCTATTCTAAACCATGTGAATGTGTCTTTACCTATTCTAAACCATGTGAATGTGTTTTTACCTATTCTAAACCATGTGAATGTGTCTTTACCTATTCTAAACCATGTGAATGTGTCTTTACCTATTCTAAACCATGTGAATGTGTCTTTACCTATTCTAAACCATGTGAATGTGTCTTTACCTATTCTAAACCATGTGAATGTGTCTTTACCTATTCTAAACCATGTGAATGTGTCTTTACCTATTCTAAACCATGTGAATGTGTTTTTACCTATTCTAAACCATGTGAATGTGTCTTTACCTATTCTAAACCATGTGAATGTGTCTCTACCTATTCTAAACCATGTGAATGTATCTTTACCTATTCTAAACCATGTGAATGTGTCTTTACCTATTCTAAACCATGTGAATGTGTCTTTACCTATTCTAAACCATGTGAATGTGTCTTTACCTATTCTAAACCATGTGGATGTGTCTTTACCTATTCTAAACCATGTGAATGTGTCTTTACCTATTCTAAACCATGTGAATGTGTCTTTACCTATTCTAAACCATGTGTCTTTACCTATTCTAAACCATGTGAATGTGTCTGTACCTATTCTAAACCATGTGAATGGATGGTGTGATTAATGGGGAACCAATTACTTGTCTCCACAATGTCTGTGTGCTTGTCACTCCCTCCTTTGGCCTTGGAGTAGATAATGTCTAAGAAAAGATGTGTGTGGTAGTGTCTGGAACCAGTGTATGTCATCTCTGATGTTGCACCTATCCTGGGGTAGTATATGACCTAGAGGCTCAGTCCCCTCCGTGAGCTTGTCCAGGTGTGTGGTCAAGAAGGGGTTTTACTTGAGATGGGAGTATCTGGAGTTGACAATTGATTTATGCCATAGAATGAATTGGTGTTTCTGTGCTATGAAGTACCAGGAACGAGATCGGAGCCTCATCTTAGGGGCCAGACTAAACAGTAAGTATAGTCTTCATAGCAAATGCTATCTGGCTACGGGAGACTCCTTTCTCATATATCAAGTTTTACCTGACCCATTCCATACAGCTGTTGTTTGTGATGAAGACTAAAAGGGCGTGTCTTTTCTATAAAATATATTTGTATTCTTCCTATGTCAGAGGCACTCGTCACAACACTTGGAAGTGTTGAGCCCACAAGCCTCATCATTATAGAAGCAATTGCTCTATGCTTTCCTTATGAATACATTTTAAATAAAGTAATATCCTGATTGGTGATTGACCTTGTGTCTTCTCATTACAGATTAGAATTTCCACGACACAGCTTTGAACACTCTTAGCATTTTCTCAACCAGCTTCATGAGGTAGTCACCTGGAATGCATTTCAATTAACAGGAGTGCCTTCTTAAAAGTTCATTTCTGGAATGTATTTCCTTAATGCATGTGAGCCATTCAGTTGTGTTGTGACCAGTCCATATCATGGCAAGAACATGTCAAATAAGCAAAGAGAAACGACAGTCCATCATTATTTTAAGACATGAAGGTCAGTCAATCCCGAACATTTCAAGATCTTTTAAAGTTTCTTCAAGTGCAGCCGCAAAAACCATCAAGCGATATAATGAAACTGACTCTCATGAGGAACGCCACAGGAAAGGAAGACCCAGAGTTACGTCTGCTGCAGAGGATAAGTTCATTAGAGTTACCAGCCTCAGAAATTGCAGCCCAGACACATCTCAACATCAACTTTTCAGAGGAGGCTGTGTGAATCAAGCCAAATTTCTGCAAACCACTACTTAAGGACACCAATAAGAACACAAGCAATGGACATTAGACCGGTGGAAATTTGTCCTTTGGACTGTAGTCCGTGTCTTTGTCTTTGCCTCCACAATCCTCTGACCTCAACCAAATTGAGATGGTTTGGTATGAGTCGGACTGCAGAGTTAAGGTAAAGCAGCTAACAAGTGCTCATCATATGTTGGAACTCCTTCAAGACTGTTGGAAAAGCATTCCAGGTGAAGCTGGTTGAGAGAATGCCAAGAGTGTGCAAAGCTGTCATCAAGGCAAAGGGTGGCTATTTGAAGAATCTCAAATATAAAATATATTTTGATTTGTTGAACACTTTTTGGTTACTACATGATTCCATGTGTTATTTCATAGTTTTGATGTCTTCACTATTATTCTACAATGTAGAAAATAGTAAAAATGAAGAAAAACCCTTGAATGAGTTGGTGTTCTAAGACTTTTGACCGGTAGTGTAGCTTGAGAGGATCTGCAGAGAAGGTTGGGAGAAACTCCCCAAATACAGGTGTGCCAAGCTTGTGGCGTCATACCCAAGAAGACTTGATTCTGTAATCACTGCCAAAGTTGCTTCAACAAAGTACTGAGTAAAGGGTCTGAATACTTATGCAAATGTGATATTTCAGTTTTTAATTTTTATACATTTGCAAAAATGATCGAAAAAACTTGTTTTTTCTTTGTCATTGTATGTAGATTGATGAGGAAAAAAATACAATTGAATACATTTTAATGTAAGGCTGTAACGTAACATGTGGATAAAGTCAAGCTGTCTGAATACTTTGCGAATGCACTGTATATATATTTTTTATGTTTATCTTACATAATATAATGTAATAATGTAAAAGTATGCATTAAGGTGTTTGTAATAAAATAAACAAATGTAGATATTAATAAAAGCCTTTCTATAGCTTCCAACACATCTTTTTTTTTTTTTTTTTTACAATTGAGGAGTACCAAGATGGCTGCGCAGTGGATTCAATTCAGTCATCCTGGGTTTATACACATTGTTGACGGCACCATGTCTGTGCATGCCAGTTGATGGAAAAGTACCAGAGAGAAAGAGAGCGAGTGAGAGAGAGAGTTGGGGTCTGGTGGGGCGAGACAGTGTTTTCTCTGTTTCATTTAGGCGTCCGGCCCCTCCCTCCCTCCCTCCCTCCCTCCCTCCCTCCCTCCCTCCCTCCCTCCCTCCCTCCCTCCCTCTCTCTCTCTCTCCCCCTCCCTCCCTCCTCGCCCCTTCTCCAGACTCACATCTCCCATCGCCAGATTATCAGAAATGTCCGGCCCTCCCTCCCCCCGCCCCTTCTCCAGACTCACATCTCCCATCGACAGATTATCAGAAATGTCCGGCCCTCCCTCCCTCCCCGCCCCTTCTCCAGACTCACATCTCCCATCGACAGATTATCAGAAATGTCCGGCCCTCCCTCCCTCCCCGCCCCTTCTCCAGACTCACATCTCCCATCGACAGATTATCAGAAATATCCGGCCCTCCCTCCCTCCCCACCCCTTCTCCCGACTCACATCTCCCATCGACAGATTATCAGAAATGTCCGGCCCTCCCTCCCTCCCCGCCCCTTCTCCAGACTCACATCTCCCATCGACAGATCATCAGAAATGTCCGGCCCTCCCTCCCTCCCCGCCCCTTCTCCAGACTCACATCTCCCATCGACAGATTATCAGAAATGTCCGGCCCTCCCTCCCTCCCCGCCCCTTCTCCAGACTCACATCTCCCATCGACAGATCATCAGAAATGTCCGGCCCTCCCTCCCTCCCCGCCCCTTCTCCAGACTCACATCTCCCATCGACAGATTATCAGAAATGTCCGGCCCTCCCTCCCTCCCTCCCCGCCCCTTCTCCAGACTCACATCTCCCATCGACAGATCATCAGAAATGTCCGGCCCTGCTTCACCGCGTCTGCTAGAAGCCTCATTCCTCTTGGGGCCAACTAACGCTGACTGTCCATGCATGCATGGGGCTGAGAACACACAGACGGAGACAGAGACACACACATGGACAGAGACACACCCACACACACATACAAACAGTCTTTAACTGCCCAAGTTTTCTGCACCTTTCTGGAATCACATTCCAACGACCTGAGCCCTCCGCTCCTCTCGCCCGTCTCGCCACGTTTTTTTCCCAAGCCTGGAGAAATGTGTTTGTTTTCCGAGCGAGACTGTGTTTTCTGAGGAATCCAAAGAGGTTACAAAAGGGATTAGTGGGGTAGGGGGTTGGTAGAGAGGAGTGGGAGGGGGACAGATGCCAGTCTCCTCATTCCGTGCCACATGCAAACTGGTGCCAAACTGGACAGGCAAAGTGGCCTGGCATCCTGACAATGACCAGACCAGAAACTACACTAGTGCCGTCTGTGTGGTTAGGGTTCGTGCTGTCTGTGTGGTTAGAGGTTGTGTTGTCTGTGTGGTTAGGGGTCCTGTTGTCTGTGTGGTTAGGGTTCGTGCTGTCTGTGTGGTTAGGGTTCGTGCTGTCTGTGTGGTTAGGGTTCGTGCTGTCTGTGTGGTTAGGGTTCGTGCCGTCTGTGTGGTTAGGGTTCGTGCTGTCTGTGTGGTTAGAGGTTGTGTTGTCTGTGTGGTTAGGGGTCCTGTTGTCTGTGTGGTTAGGGGTTGTGTTGTTTGTGTGGTTAGGGGTCCTGTTGTCTGTGTGGTTAGGGGTCCTGTTGTCTGTGTGGTTAAGGGTCGTGTTGTCTGTGTTTTTCCTGACCAAGACCCACTGTGGTCAAAACACTAGGATGTGATAGTTAAAATGCATACATTCCTAGAGAGAAAAGGTGCTATCTAGAACCCATAGGATAACCATTTGAACAACCCTTTTTGGTTCCAGGTAGAACCTTTTTGATTCCTGGTAGAACCCTTTTGATTTCCATGTAGGACCCTTTCCACAGAGGGTTCCACATGGAACCTATGTGGAAACAAAAATGATCTCCCTGGAACCAAAAATGGTTATCCTACGGGGACATCCGAAGAAGCCTTTTAGGAACCCTTTTTTCTAAGAGTGTGATTGATGCCAGACTGGAGGTACAAGGACAGAGGACACACTGATTATTCACTGTTATACATTTTGCTTGGCTAGTTATAGCCTAATGTTAGCTAGCTAACATTGAACCTGGTTGGTTAGCTACCTGCAGATTCACGCAGGGTAGTAAGGTCATGAGTTGTGATTATGGTTAATTGTTTAGCTAGCTAGCTAGCTACATGTCTTAACAGAAGACTCCACTATGCAAGTATCCATTTCAGTAGAATGTTACTATGACAACTGTTGATAGAAGTAGCTGGTAAATTCGCTCTGGCTATCTACTCCGATTTCCGACCCCGGGTAAGCAAAATTTTCAGATATTACAAGTTTAAAATTTTGACATGAAGTCTTTTCCTTTCAAGTTAAAGTGTACTGTTAGATAGCTAGCTAACGTTACGTGTATGATCTTATTACTTGTATCTCAGAGCTATTTGCTTGGCTAGTTAAAGTCGAATGTTAGCTAGCTAACTGTTAGCCAGCTAACATTGAACCTGGTGGTTAGCTACCCATAGATTCATGCAGGGTAGTAACATCATGAGTTGGGATTATGGTTCATTGTTCAGCTAGCTAGCTACATGTCTTAACAAAAGACTCCACTATGCAAGTGTCCATTGTAATAGAATGTCACTGCGACAACTGTTAGCTAGTTAGCTTGGGATCTTGACTGCTGTTGTTAGGACAGAATGCTCGCATCAACCCTTAAAGAGATTGGTTGAACTAAAGCTTAAGAGGGTGTGAACGATGCTGAATGGGGGTAGACAAAGAAGAGCTCTCCAGTAGGTACCAAAACATTCAAATGTCATTTTTTCAAAAGTGAGGTTACAAGTTCATCAACTTTCAAAGCAGAATTGCTTTCCCATTGTAGCGCTGTGTCTCTGCTTTTATCCAATGTAAAAAAACACAATTTCAAATTTTTATACAGTACATAAGACCAAATCAAGACCAAATCAATCATCAGCTCGCTAGCTAACAGTACACTTTAACTTTAAATGAAAATTACTTTGTCAAAATTAGAAACATGTAATATCTGAACATGTAGCTTGCTAGACTATTTTACCCGTATACATCATGGTTGGATGTTTCTCCCTGTCTAACAGATGCCATGGTTGCCCTTAGTTTGAAGATGTAATCCGGAGACAGGTGTTTTCTCTATCTCCTTAGCTATCATACTCGAATTCCACTGATTTCAAAACTCATTCCTCCAGAAAGTGGAGAGCAACACTTATGCTTTTTTTTTTACACGATACATAAAATAAAAAAAGCTGCATTAGACAGGATTACCTAGATGTACTGACCAGCACAACTAGACAGACGCGTGCTATATAGCAGACCAATCTGAACTCATCTCTCGGCATGTCCAGCCCCCTCATTATCTCAGCCAATCTTGGTTAGCGGGAAGGTTGCTGACTTTTTCTGTGGCTAAACCAGCTAGGCTCGTAATTTAACACTTTTATTTGAATTTACAGATTGAATACAAGTTTGTTAGTTAGGCACATGAAAGTTCACATGTTCCAGAAGGCATTTATGCTAAAAAAAAAATGTATTAAAAAAAGATTGTGTTCAAATGGCTCTTGTCACCTGTGACATATGCCTAGTTTCCTGAAATGGGTGACATAATGTATTGATGACATTCAACACTATCAGCAGTGTATAATCAGTGTGTCCTCTGTCCTTGTACCTCCACATTATGTGGCAGGTAGTCTAGTGGTTAGAGCGTTGGACGAATCTCTGAGCTGCGAAGGTGAAAATCTGTTGTTCTGCCCCTGTAGGTAGTTTACCCACTGTTCCTAGGCTGTCATTGGAATAAGAATTTATTCTGACTTGCCTAGTTAAATAAAGGTCAAAAATAAAATCACTATCAACAGATATGAGAATAATCCATAACATTCAGTATAAAGTGACCATCAACCCACACCTGGAAATCATGAGTACAGATGTAGGATCTTAATTTCAGCCAGTTTGCTACAGCAGGAAAATCATTTTGCAGGAACAGAAAATGTGAATTATTATGTCTGCACGTACACAGGCAGTGTCACGTTCTGACCCTAGTTATTGTGTTAATTGTTTGTTTTAGTTGGTCAGGACGTGAGTTGGGTGGGCATTCTATGTTTTGTGTGTCTAGGTTGTTTTTCTGTGTTTGGCCTAGTATGGTTCTCAATCAGAGCCAGGTGTCGTTAGTTGTCTCTGATTGAGAATCAAACTTAGGTAGCCTGGGTTTCACTGTTGTTTGGTGGGTGGTTGTTTCCGTGTCTGTGTTTTACACCACACGGTACTGTTTTCGGTTTTCGTTATTCACGTTACGTTTATTGTTTTGTCTGGAGTGTTCAGTTTATGTGTTTAATAAACAACCATGGACACTTACCACGCCGCATATTGGTCCTCCGATACTTCTCGCCTCTCCTCTTCAGACTAAGAGGAGGAGGAAAACCATTACAGGCAGCCTAATTCAGATTTTTTTTGCCCAATTATGGGCAAAAGAGCTGATCCGATTGGTCAAAATACCAATTAGTGGAAAAAGATCAGAATTGGGCTGCCTGTGTAAATGCCGTCTAAGTGGATTATAATTTATGGATAGTTTTGTAGGGGTTGATAGATTTTTTTGGAAGGGAAAATGACAAAAAATGACAAACTTCAGAAGCCTTTTTAAACCTCAAATACACTACAGGTTTTACATTTCCTGCATTACAGATCTCCTGCATCAGGGTAATCAAATTAAGATCCTAGATTTGTAGGCATAAAGCAACAAATATATATACTCTTTGCCAGATTAATTGAATGAGATCATATTCTCATTTATACTCCTACTCTCTTTACCTTTATCTTTCTCTCTCCCCATCTCAATCTACTCTCTCCCTCATTCCTATCCTCTATCTTCCCCATCTCTATCAATCTCTCCCCGTCTCAATCTACTCTCTCTCTCATTCCTATCCTCTCTCTTCCCCATCTCTATCAATTTCTCCCCCTCTCAATCTACTCTCTCCCTCATTCCTATCCTCTCTCTTCCCCATATCTATCAATCTCTCTCCCTCACGCCTATCCTCTATCTTCCCCATCTCTATCAATCTCTTCCCCTCTCAATTTACTCTCTCCCTCATTCCTATCCTCTCTCTTCCCCATCTCTATCAATCTCTCTCCCTCTCAATCTACTCTCTCTCTCATTCCTATCCTCTCTCTACCACATCTCTATCAATCTCTCTCCCTCATTCCTATCCTCTCTTCCCCATCTCTATCGATCTCTCTCCCTCATTCCTATCCTCTCTCTACCCCATCTCTATCAATCTCTCCCCCTCTCAATCTCCTCTCTCCCTCATTCATCTCCTCTCTCTTCCCCATCTCTATAAATATCTCTCCCTCTCAATCTACTCTCTCCCTCATTCCTATCCTCTCTACCCCATCTCTATCAATCTCTCAATCTACTCTCCCTCATTCCTATCCTCTCTCTTCCCCATCTCTTCATCGATCTATCTCTCTCTCTCTTGCCTTTTTCCACCTTTCTCTCTCACTCCCTTTCTCTCCTTCATCTTCCTTCTCCAACCTTTTTCCTTTCCTACATCCCCACTTTCTCTTTCCTTTCCTTTCTCCTCCTCCATTTCTTTCTCCTCCCTCCTCTTCCCTCGCTTCCCCCCCAGCTGTAAGGATGAAGATTGAGAATAGCCTGCCCCGCCCCCAGCTCCCTGAGACTCCGCCCCAGACAGGCCTGCAGTTCACCGTGGCGACGGAGGAGGACTTTGATGAGATCATGGCCATAAGCCAAGATATCTACGGAGGGCTGGACTACCTACCGACCCGCTACACCGCCTGGCTATCCGAGTCCAACCGCACTGTCATACTGGCCCGCAAGCAGGGCAAAGTGGTGAGAAAAGGTTATAAAGTGTGTCATAAACCTGTTATAGCATGTGTATAAGGGTTCTATTACGGGTGTTATAAGAGTGTTATGAACGCTAACAAGCATTGCTGTCCGAGCGCAACCGCACCATCATACTGGCACGTAAGCAGGTCAAAATGGTGAAAAATGGTTATTAAAGAGTGTTATAAATGTGTTATAGCATTTTTATAAGGCCATTATAAGGGCTGTATTAGAAGCTACATCACCTGGCTGTCCGAGACCAACCTGCCGCCACACTACTTCTTTGCACGCAAGCAGGGCAAAGTGTTTTGAGAAGGAGTGACAAGAGCATTACAAGGGTGTTACCATATAAATAGAATCCATGTTAGAAGAGTCCATAAGGAACCTGTTCTACTTTGGAACCATTGAGAGTTCTATTACCTAGAAACAACCATGAAAAAATGACAAGAAAATGACTCACAAAATGTATTTATTCAGTTGTTCATAATCTCCCTTTGTTTTTCTCTTCCCCTCTCATTTCTTCCCCATCTCCTTTATCCCTCTCTTCTTCATTTCTCCCCTCTTCCCTCAACAGATTGCCCTGGAGTCGGTGTGTGTGATTGACGATGGTGAGACCATGCTGGTGGAGGGGTTACGTGTGGCCCCCCAGGAAAGGGGGAAGGGCGTGGCAGGGGTGCTGCTACGGTTCTGCTCTCAACTGGTCAAGTCCAAGTGGCCTGAGGTGAAGGTGACCAGGCTGACCCGCGACGACCAGCTGGGGCCCAAGGACTTCCAGAAGTACCGCCTAATCACCAAACAGGTAGGTATTGGTTGATTATTTAATTGCTTGGTTGATTGGTTAATTGCTTGGTTGATTGGTTAATTGATTGATTTGTACCATAAGTCAAGTATTCCAAGTTGTCAATTTTGTTTCTAGTTATTTCTATAGTCGTTATATTTGTGACTAGACTCAGACTTGAGTCAAGCCATTATAACTCAAATCTACTTTTGCAGTTTACAAAGTTTACAAAATTGTCAGGGAAGCATGTTTTACCAAAATGACAGATTTAACCTTTCACAATGCTTCATTATGTGATACATTTGATTCACAGTCTATTATCCAACCATACAAGCATCTCTTTACCCTACGCCATTTCACCACTACCTTTCTCCCTAAGGGCATACTGCTGGTTCGCTTCAACACTGAAGATCTCAAGCTCCGGCTCTCCGAACTGGGACCAGTTGTGACCCTCCCCACCTACTCCGAAGGTACCCCCCAGGGTTCTGACACCCCTCTGGTTCCCCCTGTCCTTCTGGACCTCAACGAGGCCCACCAGATGTTCCTCAACTCGGGCCTGATGTCCAACGTGCTCCCTAACGCTACCATCGTCCAGGACTGGCAGCCGTTCAAGCCAGTGCCCAGCAACATGGTTATTCTTCTGAAGAAGGTAAGATTATAATCACAGGAGGACCACAATGGAAATAAGTCAGTTGACTTTATCATGCTTTAGGATTGCAAACTTCTGGAAACTTTCATAAAAATGTGTTTTTAATCATTGCTGATTTTTTTTATGTATTGTCGTACTCCCATGGCTGGGGCAGCTCTATATGTATTTCACATTTCTCAAATAAAATTGATGAATTGATTCATTCAAGGACATCGACTGGATGGTGGACGACCGCTACACCCCCACTGTGGCCAGCCTGTGCACCCACCCCTTCTGGGTTCCTGGAGGTCCTCGCGGAGTTGGGACGGACACGTACTACCTCAACATCGACGTGTTTGGCAAGGACATAGGCCTGGTGCTCCATCAGTTCCTGAGTCACCTGAGGCGCCACGCCACCACCCTGAAGGGGCACGTCATGTGCCAGATGTTCCTGGATCCTCCCATGTGGAAACCCATGGCCGAATTCTGTTGCCAGACACTGAATGTGGAGCTGGTGAAGGAATACACGGAGCAATGCGTGGTCGAGTCGGATGTCGTGTAGCCCGGAGGAAGAGGAAGGAGGAAGAGGAAGAGAGGAGACAAGATGGAAGAAGAAGTAACATGAAATCATTTTAAGAGTTTCCAGAGACCCAATGAACGAATGAACCTCATTCTCTTTAGAAAATGAAATGGAAAAGTTCCCCAAGAAAGTTCAGAAGGATTGGCAACAACCTCGCTAAGCAACGATAGCCAAACACCTCAGAAGCTGTATAATATTTGCAATATGTTTGATTTGAACACTACCGCTAACAGAAATATTTCACACAAAAAAAGGCAGCTACATGAAATACTTTTGACTAATTAGTTTGAATTAGCTTCTCACCGTTTGTTTTTTAACCATTCAGTCATTTACACAAATCTAGCTCTTAACAACAGGATGCTAATGTTATTCCTTTTAAAAAGAAAAAAAAGACAAATGCCAGCTAGCTTGGAGAATATCATGCCTTTCAATCCTTTTAATGTAAATATAAAGTATAAATATGTACACATTCTGAATTGCAAATAAGTCTGCACAACTCTTGAGGCACTTTATGAAACCATATGGGCTGTTGTGCTAAAGTGCAAGTGATGGCGGGAGGAGGAGAGGAGTCGTTTAACTTTTAGAAATAACAGAATATAACTGATTCAGAACGCATCACTCCCATGGTAACGGTAGAAATCCTTATGGACCTATTCTATCCAACACCAAATCCCAAAATACTGTCCAACAAACAATAGCCCTTCAGTGAATCTTACAGAGCATTTGCACGCTTATAATTCACACAAAATGGCTGAAACGGAACAGCTATAATTACACTTAGCTTATAACACTAAAACATGGCCAGTTTGCATTTAAAACAATTTCTTTTTTTTTTTTAAACAATTGCTCAGTTGTTTTGTTTTTATGTTTTTAAGCACTTAATCATATTGCTAATTTATTGTTACTTTTCCTCGTGTACTTGAATGCAACCGTAGTATCTAAAGAGGTAATATATTATCAGCAGAAGCTTTCTGGAGGCTTTCTAATACTTAATGTGCAATCCAAGCTTACTCTATAGTACATTGCTAATAGTGTGAAAAAGGGAGCTGTACTTACTTTACAGTAAACCACAAAGACTAAAACAATTTAACTAATATAGTTCTAATTGACTTAACATTAACAACATTGTTCAGTAGCTAGAGAAATATTTCCATGGTAAATGTCGCCATCGCAAATATTAGCTGACAACCTTTGTAAAGACTGAATTGTAGTCCCTCATCAACATAGACTCAGTCATCAGACATGCTGTGAAACAGCCCTCTGAAACCATTTTAAGCTTCGTGGCCACTCTAAGATGCTTCATAACCCCTCTACGAAGCTCCATAGCTACCCTAAGAAGCTTCATAAGCTTTGGGACATGATCAGAGCTCAGATAAGCAAATGGGACACCCTTTGCTCTCGAAGGTTTCATAACCACTCTACTAAGCTTCATAGCCACTCTAAGAAGCTTTATAAGCTTTCGGCTCTTGAACGTTCCCTTTAAGACATGATGCCCTTGACACTACGTAGCGCTGAATGAGCCTGCATTGCAACCCCCAACTTGAGACTAAAACCACTACAGATCAGTTACTGGCCACTTCCCTGACTCCAACCTGCCCTCGTTGTAAAGGGGACCTTGTTATAAAGGATGGAATGGACGGAGGAAGAGAATAGCTTCTTCTTTTTTGGTAGACTGATCAGTGGTTTGCCTGTCTTTCCCTGACTCTAAAGGACGAACGCACTCACCCATGATAAATGAAGGATTTAGGACTGGATCAATATCGGACGATGGATGAGATGCCCGGAGAAAGTGGAATGAAGAATGAAGCTAATTACATACCGGATTCCATATTCTTCAAACCAACAAAACAATACTTTGTCAAGGCTGACAATGATTTTCTCAGTTCTCTGAGAAGCACTTCCTATTTTTTTCACCGATCGAAGAAGCAAACATGGACTGACCCCCCTTCTTTTGCTGTGGCGAGTCGTGAGGAAGCCAAAGATGAAGATGAAGATGTGAGTGGCCTGACTCCAGTGGCGAAGAGAAGAAGCAGTACACAATCATTCCTACACCACCCCACCCTTGTCTCTAAAGGCATTCCCCTACACAGCGTACGAAACCCCACATGAAACCCCCCAATCAAATCATTTCTAAGAAATTCTCCATCATATGGGAAGGTGGAGCTTTTCCTCACAAGCCCATACAACCCCTCTCTCTGTCCATCTCTCCTCATGAATAGATTGAAGACCAATTTAAAGCCACTGAGTTTAAAACATCACTATGTAGGTTATCTAAATCTCTTGGCTGGTCAAAGGTAAGGTTCCCTGGATGCACTGTCGTATCCATGCCGACCATCTGGTGTATGTAAATGATCTTGGAGAGCGTGCTTTCCTGCTGCTAGTGTGTGCCCACAAGACCAGATGATTTACCAAACGTATTGTTCAGAAAACCGCCTAGTTAAATTTCTCCCTATTTTTTTTAAAGCTGGTTTGAACAATTCAGATTTTGGCTTCTTAGGCTACGCCACAACACGAGAGTAGTCATTTTGAATTTACCTTGGTGGTGGTTGGACATTTAATGAATAGAGCTCAGTGTATTTACAAAAAGGTCACTGAGATGGGAGAATATGAGCTAATTTGTCTCTTTGATTTTAAAAACATTTGAAAAACTCCAGTCCAGTCCACACCCTATATCTGTGTCTGTCTGTCTGCACGATTGGCAAATGGAAAGCAGTTCTACTGTTACTTCATGTTCTCCTTATCTCGCCATGGTAAAGATGGAGCTTTCAGTTGTTAAAAGCATCTGAGTGCGAGTGGGGAGTGTGATTTTATAATTCCACAGTGTCATGGTGGTGTTGGTGTTAGTGGTAGTGGACTTTGCATGGTCACAGACACACAGTGTTGCATTGTATGACTGCCGATATACCCTGCAGAGTCCACAGATCAACTGATCCAATGGCTTTCCAAGAGCATATGGCTAAAATGGATACCAGTACACACCGCAGCACGTCCAGGGATACGACAGGTTGGAGGGTATTTGGTTGGAGGGTGAACACAATCTTTGATATGTGATGCACACAGACATGTATTAAAAACTTAAAAACTATTCCCACAGCCTCACCACGCCCATGCAATCTATTGCCCAAATGCCCACTACTTACCCACCCAACAACATGTTCTAATCAATGTTGTATCCACTACTGCGATAGGGACAAGGTTGTTGTCATTCAAACTGCCTCAGTCCTCAACATACCCATCCAGTAAAGACTATATCCCACCTACACTCCATCTTCATACGGACTAGACATGATGGTTTTTATCTTAATTGTTGTCTGGTGAATTGGTGGTTTGTCACCTGGTATATTTCTGTACTGTATATTTCTATATTTGACATGCAGATATATGCACAGTGTTTCAGGGGGATGTGAATGTTGAAATAAGATGCAGTACTGTAGGTGTCTTTTGCCTTGTTCTTAAAGGTACGTTTTGTGTGTTTGAGGGAAAGCTCGGAGGAGAATGTTTGGTAGAGATCCAAGGAGATTTGATTGGTTATAGAGTGCTCCAAATCTGATAATTCCGGACTCATTCCAGAATTAAAATAATTCTGGGCACTCTTAAAAGATTATGTAGCAGTACAAGTCATCCACTGTTGTAAAATGGGAACTCTCCTTCCTTCCTTGTCCCCCATTCCACACAAACACAGCCGAGAGAACAAATGGTGTTGAACCAACAGCTTTGGGAATAGATATGATGAACAAGGTCGATGTTTAAGGGTTTCCTAAAGCACTGTGTAGTAGTATGTGACATGCATTTTTACATGTGAAAGATACTGTATGGTTATGTACTAAACCAGGAGGAGGGTATTTAATGCTCTCCCTTGACTAGGGGGTTCTTAACACAATGAGGTTACTGTTACTGCACTGGGCTGCCATTGAGTCGGAGCTCGGTCTGAGGGCGGTAAAGTAAGCACTTTGTTCAGCCGATTCCATTGGCTCTCTGCTGCTGTGATAATGGCGGGGAGGGCAGCAGGGTGAAGTGAAACCGAAAGGATGTGACATCAGTCATTCATAGGTCTAACTGAACAGCTGGTGTGTTCTGATGTGTTCTGTCGCGCTGTCATCGTTGTCATCGTCGTCAAGGTCGATGTTAATCAGCCACCGTTATGGAGCAAACATTAGATTGAGACTAAACACCCTGTGTGTCATCAGTTCAAGCGCACTGTGCTTGTCCATTGCCGCGACAGACGAAGAACCGATCACACGCTATTATTGAATCATTTATCGTTATGAATCTGATTGCATGCTTAGTTCTATATTTGCTGATTAAACATAAATATCATATCCCCCCCCCCCAAAAAAAAATAGATATATATTTTGATGTACAAACCGTACTTCATTTGATGGCTGGTTATCATTTAGCTGTGACTCTGTGTTCTCTAATTGTACAAATGTATGCAGGTGCTTTGTGTCTTTTTAAAAATACTAATGATTTCCTCTTATATACCTTGTATTCCACCCATCCCATTCTTTTCATTTTAACTCCTCACCGCGTTTCACTTTGTTCTTACAACCGTCACGACATTTCATCTCTTTAAATCTATACTTGGGAGAGAGGGAAGGAGGGATGGTGTGGGTGTTGTGGAGGAGGAGATGAGGGAGTTTCTCTCTGTCTCTTATTGTAGTACCTAAGAGGCAAAACCAGGGGAGGATGGTTACAGTAGGTTACAGAACCCTGAAAAATTATATGAAGCTTTGTCGCCAAGCTAAGATGCTTTATAACCACTCTATGAAGCTCCACACGGTAGAGTCTGATCTTTAACCCACATGCACAGTATGTGGGTAAAAGTTCAGACAAAAAACGTGGGGTAGACAGAGATAGCAACAGTAGGGAGAGGTGAATGACAATAGAGGACCAGGCCGGTCAAACTATTTATATCTACTACATTGTTATGTATCCACACTATGTACCCTTCCAGTGTCTAGGGCAGAGCACATGACTTCCTGGTTCTCTAGCTACCCATGGACAGCAGGTGTAAAACACTGGTGACATCACTCACAACGCTGACATTGAGACACTGACTAGACCAGAGCTCTCCAACCCTGTTCCTGGAGAGCTACCCTCCTGCAGCTTTTAATTCAACCCCAGTTGTAACTAACCTGATTTAGCTTATCAACCAGCTGGGTTATTAGAATCAGGTTCGGCGGTTTAGGGTTGGAGTGAAATCCGTGAGGACGGTCGCTCTCCAGGAATAGCGTTGGAGATCCCTGGTCTAGAGTCAGTGTGTCTCAATGTCAGCGTTGTGAGGGATAGACTGTCACCAGTGTTTTACACCTGCTGTCCATGGGTAGCTAGAGAACCAGGAAGTCATGTTAAAGCTGTTCTGTTTGCAGACTGAGGCTGTGTTCAGAGTGAACATCTATTCCCTACAAAGTGCACACTAGGCAATAGTGTGCCATTTGGGACGCACATTCAGTGTCCTTTCCAAGCTAAAATACATTTGGCTTATCGTTGAAACCCCTATGGTGAGGTGAGAGCCAGCAAGGTTTGTATTTATATCTATAGGCTAACTCCACATGAGATGGAGTTGAAGGCCCGTCACCTGCTGATATTAGGATACATGATACAGTAAGGCCCCTTAAACACACACTCACACACACACACACTTTATACACAGACAGAGGAGTCTAATTCCTCTCCTAAACTGCTTACTGCTTAGCCAGTGACATTTAAGAGGCTACGATGACACGTTAGCTAGAGTTTCAGATTTGTGTGTGTGTGGGTGCGTGTGTAGATGTGTAGATGTGTGTGTGTGTGAGTGAGTGCGTGTCTGTGTGTGTAATCTGTCGATGTGTCACAGTGTCTGGTTGCACGGCGAGAGACACAGAGACCCTTTTCAGACAGATTTCTCAGCTGGTTGTGAATGGAAAGTCTGGCTGTGTCCCAAATGGCACCATGCTAGGGTACCACTTTTAACTAGGGACCATAGGGAATAGGGCGAGATTTGGGGCAACAACTCTGCGAAAGAGAGAACGGGGGGAAGGGGCAGAGGAAAAAGAGGGAAGGGGGAGAGGTTAGGGAAAAGAGAGAGAGTTTTTCAGATGCTTGTTGTGGGTTTTGGAGAGAGACAGATGGGTACCTACAGTACTGTCTGGTTTTATGGCTGTTGGAAGCTGCTGCTGGTGAAAGTGGTTTTGGCTGGGTGTTTAATAAGGATCTAGGACTGCTTGGAATGGATTCAAACAGCTGTCTCGTCCAGTTATTGGGATCGAGTAGCCACGAGTAATGTAGATGTACACACACACACACACACACACACACTTGCAACATATGTAACACACACACACCCGCACACACACGCTTGCACATTTAACACATCTGAAAACTATTTTTTCATAATCCTATTTTTCTATATCTTCTAAATGAGTAAAAGCAAAGACCCTAATGCATGTTTTATTCTGGCCTTGTCAACTTCAGAAAGGGCTGTTGAATTTATATTTCATTTTGTTCTCGGTTTTTCATCCATTCATTTATTTGCTTATTTATCCTTCTTTTAACCCTCTGTATTCAGACACATCTTAATCTATGACAAAGATTAGGATCATTTTGTGACCCCATTTTTGTCTGAACCTGGGAAAGGAATCAAGAAGAAAAGCACAAATGAACCCTTGATTGCCTGACTACTAGCAAATATAAAGTCTTTGCCAAATTATAAATTCAACCTACACCACCATCAAAACAAACCTGGAAATAAACTGGAAAGACACAACAAAACTGAAAAGGCAGCTGGAATTGACCAGTGGGTACAAGCTTTTGAAGTATGTTCTTCTTAATGTCCTGCTTAAGGGAAAAACGAAGAAAAAACCCTGTGAAAAAAACAAAACAATCTTACTAATCTAATCTTACTACTTGGCCATACTGCCATACCATGCCGATGCCTCTTTTGTGAACAACTACTGCATGTGTGCTCTTGTGCAATTATCTCTTATGTTACTGTTGATGAGAAATACTGTAAGGAACATGGGAGTGGTAGAAACCGTAGGAATAGAAACATGGCCGCTGTTACTGTTGATTTGAATGTGAATGGCCATTCTAGGAATTCTATTTCGATGGGTGAGAAACGCAGCTGGACCTTCTACCCTATCAATCTGTGACCATGCATATAGCCCAAGTGTTGTGATACCTAATGATGCTAACCGTGCTACATGCATGTTATCCAACCCAAATTATCATCTGACTGTCCTGCATATACAGTACAGTAATATATGTGGCCTGGTCACGTTCATGTGTACATTGTAAATAACCTAAAAGCCTATCTATCCATCTGAAGGGAAGAAAACAAGACACAGCATATTGTAATTTTGTACGTTTGAACAGAGATTTTAGATGCTATGTGCAAGATAAAAACAAACACTAAAACACAGTTTCTGGTTACGTCTCCACACCCAAGTTCTGAAAATGTTTTATATGGGGAATGATTGTTCTGTAACACCAGATGTAAAGGGGGGGGGGTAGATTTCTGTGTAACACCAGACATGGTCATTCAGTGGGTTTTAATTCAATTCAATTCAAAGTTATTAGAGCTTTGTGATGAAATAGTCCACCAGCACATTCATTCCTTAGGTGATGTTGAGTGAATACTCTTACTCCGTTTCCTTATTTCTTTCTTCTTCACATCCAAACATGTAAAGAAAATAAACAGCATATTATTCCCTTTATAAGGTGGAATCCACCTGAACACTGGGGTTTTTGGGGTCTGAAGTCGTACCAAAGACTTCTCAGATGGTCTCCCAAGGCAACGCAGCAAAGACCCAACTGTCAATCTATATATTATTGTTATCAGAATCAGCTTTGGTTATCTATGATAACAAGGTCCAAACACAGCTTCTCTGTACGGCCTACTATACAAATTCTCCTAAATGTACCTGTGCAGAAATTGACCGATTCCAATAACTGCTGAGCCTGAAAGAGATTTAACAATAATTAGAGATATTTTGAGATTAGATATATCTGGATACGCTGAATAATCAAATTAAACAAACAGACAGCTGAGGTCAAAGACATGGCCGCTGTTGCTCATGATTGTTTTTATCTTTCAACAACAAAAAATATTCACACTTACCTTGCCAAGCTTTCACTATAGCGGTCCAACTAAATGACCAATGTCTGAATAAACATACATACCTTATATAGATTTAGGTTAGGTGAAAATGCCCAGACCTTGACCCCTGCTCGGGACCACCAAGGTCATAGGTCAAAGGTCATAGAGCAAAGGTTATGGTTCCGGAGTTTTCATTTAGCCCTTTTTCCTTGATATGGCTGCAGCTGTTGAGTATCCGCTAGAGTTTCACGATTATATACGGACGCACAGTACAGTGTAAAATATATTGTACGTTGACGCCTATATGTCATTGACTCACAGTTATAACAGGTTATAACCAAGATCCTGTGAGATAAAAGACAGGATACATTTTCATTCATCTCGTAACTTTACAGTTTTAAATCATTTTAGTGAGACTTCTCATTGGATTCACAGCTGTGTGTCTGTCGAGGTGGTAAATACAGTGGTCATGCCATTTGAAGGTATGTTGATAATCTGGAAAAAATGTGTCATTTTTTTTCTTGGTCCTTCTATTCATTTTAATATTTTATTTTATACCCAACTTGCTCTGCTTATTCTCAAGCGGTGATTTGGAGAATTTTCTTTTTGAATTTTTTTTTTCTCGTTTTTTAAATTTATTATTATGTTTTTTGATTGTTATTATTTTTCAGTTATCAGAAGCTATTTTTTTTGTGAGACTGAGATACAAAACTATTTTAAATACAATACTTAAAAAAACGACTTTACAATCTACGAGAGATCTATGGGATGTGTTTTTTTTTTCTCCAATTCGGATGCAAAAATGTGTGTATGTTGGGGATTGATGATGGGTATGGAACAGAAACATGTGGCTAGGTTTACACGGAGTCCGAACACACGCATAATACTTAAGAAACGTCTTAAGACAATACGTAAGATGCTAATTAATAAGATATGCATTTTTTCTTTGTCTAGGGAAATACTTATTCCTGTTTTGACCTAATATTTGAGTTATGCATTTTTTAAAGTTGTCAAAACTAGACAGGTTAGCTAGTATTATTAACGTTGTAAAAACTAGACAGGTTAGCTAGTATTATTAACATTGTAAAAACTAGACAGGTTAGCTAGAATTATTAGCATTGTAAAAACTAGACAGGTTAGCTAGTATTATTAACGTTGTAAAAACTAGACAGGTTAGCTAGTAATATTAACGCTGTAAAAACTAGACAGGTTAGCTAGTATTATTAACGTTGTAAAAACTAGACAGGTTAGCTAGTATTATTAGCATTGTAAAAACTAGACAGGTTAGCTAGTATTATTAACGTTGTAAAAACTAGACAGGTTAGCATTAGTTAGCATTAGCATTATGCTAATTAGCATTAGCATTAGTTAGTATTATTAACGTTGTATAGATATTAATGTTGTGCTACTATTATTTTGGGGGAAAGTATAGACTTAGGTATGGGGCACAGGATAGATGTTAAAGTTAAATAAGACACCTCACACACACACACTCCCAAAATGATTTTTCAGTGTAAACCTAGCCATATACTTACATGGAATACCATTTTTTGAATGCTTTATAATCATAAAATGATGGCTACAAACGGGTTAGTAGTAGTATTTAGTGATAAAAAAATATATATTTAAAATTTTGCTTGCGTTTATATAATATTGTTGTAGTATTAGTAATACTGTAAAAAAAATGTGTACATTTCAACATACCTCCCTTTCTCTCCATTCTCTGGATAAGTAGTTTGATCAAGGACATTTTAACATCTACAAACATATAAACCTTATTAAGTGTATATTGCAACATTGTTAAGGACAAAACAGCCGTGGAACAATTATAGAAACTATTGTGAAGTCAAGTCCAGGCTGTTTATGTATGTAGTAGTATTTGAGTAGTATTTTTGTAGTAGTATATTCTGAGATGAAGTAATGATGAAAGTAACAAACATGGCAGAAATGCATATTGTTAGAAAATGAAACTCCGCACTACAGACGGACGTTTTCAAAAGTTCTTTGTTGGTTGTTTCTTTATTATTATTTTTGTTCTTTTCTTTAAATTTCTTTTTTTACTTTCTCTGTTCAGATTGTTGCCTTTGTTAGGTGTTGTCAGCTAAAAAGAAAACATTTTTTTTTTAAACGAAACAACAAGTGCATGTCAGAATGTTAAGCTCTTTCTATATACTAAAAGAGCTCACTTTTTGTGTTAGAGTTACGGAAATTTACAAGGACAAAAAAAACCAAGAGAAATAAAGGTGGGGTGGTGAGATGTGTGTGTTTTACAGGGGCACAAACAAACAAAACGCCAATACCACGTGAGAGTGTTATTACGCATCGCAATGTACAAACACACAAACAGACACACAATTTTCCCCCAAGCACTTCTAGCCTACCCAATTGACCAAAACTGGCATATATCATTTTCTTTCTTCACATTTTACAGTTACATTTTAAGATAGCTAGGTGAGACAACCACACATATCAATGCTTTCTGGATGGTTTCTGAAATGGTGAAACTAAAAGGGGCTTGATGGGTGGATGTTTTCTGAAATGGTGAAGCGAAAAGGGACTTGATGGCTACATTACACATTACATTATAGTCATTTAGCAGACACTCTTATCCAGAGAGACTTACAGTGGCAATTAAGGTTAAGTGCCTTGCTCAAGGGCACATCGGCAGATTCGAACAAGCAACCTTTTGGTTACTGGCCCAATGCTCTTAACCGATACACTCTTAGAAAAAAGGTTGTCGCTATAGGAGAACCCTTTTTGGTTCCAGGTAGAACCCTTTTGGGTTCCATGTAGAACCCTCTATAGAAAGGGTTATTCATGGAAGCCAAAATGGTTCTTCCTGCAAACAAAAAGGGTTCTTTAAAGGGTCCTCCTATGGGGATAGCCAAAAAAACCTTTAAGGTTCCAGATAGCACCTTTTTTCCCTAAGAGTGTAGGCTACCAGCGCTAATTGTCATTACTTTACATATTTCAATGGGAGACAATGTTACTCAAGCAGTTAATATGTGGTAGAGCACAGAGATTCACAGGGTTGGGTCGAAACCATGAAAAACCAATATGATTGGATTTTCCCATCAAAGTACCATGAAAAATACGGTTGCATCACAACCTTGGCCCTAACACTGGGTTTGACAGAGCCATTACTAAACAACAGTATGGCCAAGCACAATGGTATATAAGCCTCAGGGACACAGTCGATGTTGGAACTCAATGTTTAATGCAAATGGAAAACGAGGTGGTCGATACACAACAATACAATAGAATGGCACAATTACCATATAGCACAAACTGGTACTTTTAAGTTATAACATGTTATAAAGAATTATATAGAGGTTATAACAGGCTATATAGAGGTTAGCAAAGTGTTACAAGGTTTTCCTTGTCGTTATGGTTTGCAATACTAGCACACTGTATGTAAGGGGTTCCATGAGTCAGGGGTTCCATTATTCAGGGGTTCCATTAGTCAGAAAGTTCCATGAGTCAGGGGTTCCATGAGTTAGGGGTTCCATGAGTCAGGGGTTCCATGAGTCAGCGGTTCCATTAACAGCAGTTTCATGAGTCAGGGGTTCCATTAGTCAGAAAGTTCCATGAGTTAGGGGTTCCATGAGTCAGGGGTTCCATGAGTCAGGGGTTCCATGAGTCAGCGGTTCCATTAACAGCGGTTCCATGAGTCAGGGGTTCCACAAGTCAGGGGTTCCATTAGTTAGGGGTTCCATGAGTCAGGGGTTTCATTAACAGCAGTTCCATGAGTCAGGGGTTCCATTACTCAGGGGTTTCATGAGTCAGCGGTTCCATGAGTCAGGGGTTCCATGAGTTAGGGGTTCCATGAGTCAGCGGTTCCATGAGTCAGCGGTTCCATTAGTCAGGGGTTCCATGAGTCAGGGGTTCCATTAACAGCGGTTTCATGAGTCAGGGGTTCCATGAGTCAGGGGTTCCATTAGTCAGGGGTTCCATGAGTCAGGGGTTCCATGAGTCAGGGGTTCCATTAACAGCGGTTTCATGAGTCAGCGGCTTCATGAGTCAGGGGTTCCATTAACAGCGGTTTCATGAGTCAGGGGTTCCATGAGTCAGGGGTTCCACAAGTTAGGGGTTCCATGAGTCAGGGTTTCCATGAGTCAGGGGTTCCACAAGTTAGGGGTTTCATGAGTCAGCGGTTCCATGAGTCAGCGGTTCCATGAGTCAGGGGTTCCATTAACAGCGGTTTCATGAGTCAGGGGTTCCATGAGTCAGGGGTTTCACGAGTCAGCGGTTCCATTAGTCAGGGGTTCCATGAGACAGCGGTTCCATTAGTCAGGGGTTCCATGAGTCAGGGTTGCTGTTGGTCAGTATTTGTCTGAAAAGTCCTGTAGCTACAATACCTACCCAGCTACTTTGGGTAGTCAAATGTTGGTCCCTTTTTCCTTGACAAGACAATCAGTGTGTGTGTGTGTTATGCTCTCCCTGACCCAGAAAGTAAACAAATAACCTCCTCTCCCCATCAAAACAAAACAAAGCACAGAGATAAGGGCAGTGGGTGTAATAAGGACAGATGCATTGTATGTAGTCCTCTGGTTAGTTTTTCCCCCAGGTGCCAAGTGTGTGTGTGTGTGTGTGTGTGTGTGTGTGTGTGTGTGTGTGTGTGTGTGTGTGTGTGTGTGTGTGTGTGTGTGTGTGTGTGTGTGTGTGTGTGTGTGTGTGTGTGTGTGTGTGTGCGTGTGTGTGTGTGTGTGTGTGTGTGTGTGTGTGGAGCTCTTATCAATGCCTTTGTGACATGAATTCCCTCACTCTGTCCCTCTCTCTCTTTCCCTCTCACTTTCTCTTACTCTCTCTCTCTCTCTCTCTCTCTCTCTCTCTCTCTCTCTATTTCACTCAGTCTCTCTCCTTCTCTTTCTCTCTCCAGGTCAAGCTCTATCCAATTCTCTCTGTGTCTACCTGTATTTAAAACACAACAACCCACCCACACATCTAAAGGTATCTATCTGCTGTATAACACTGTTAAAAGGACAAGTGGGCAGTTTAATAGAAATCCAAAGCTTTGGAATATAAGGCCTCTCTATATGGCCAATGGTATCCTCTCTGCTGAGGTGTTGGGTTGATTTAGGGGGAACAACAAATGGCTGTGAATATTTGAAAACATGCAATGACGGGATCACACTCCCACACACACATACACACCACACACACACACACGTACACACATCCACACACACCTGTCTTGAGAGGGAGATGGAGAACGAGTGAAAGAAAGAGAGGAAGAATGACAGAGAGAGGTAGTGAAGGAAAAGTCTTTATTTTGCGACAGAGGAAAGGAAACTACATGAGGAGGTACATTCTTCTAAGATGGCTGGGGCCATATAGTAGAGCAGGGTTTCAGAAACTATGGGTCAGGACCCAAAGTGGGTCTGGGCATGTGAGAGGTGGGTCATTTGGGTCTCAAGCTGAAAAAAGTGTAAGAACCCCTGATTTAGAGAGTTTTTTCATAATTCTAATATAATATAGCATTATTTAAATATTCCCCATTTAATACTATTAATGTGAGCTAACATGGCTGCCATAGAATGTTGTAGTGTTATACTCTCTAAATGCTTGGCTCTGGTGTCTGGTTGAGATAACCAGTAGATTAGGGTTTATTTCTAGTAACAACAAATGGTGTCCATGTTTGACAGGTGGGGTTAGAAGGGGCTGATCCACCAGGGCCCGCTGACCCCACCGGCTCTAGAAACAAGACCCCAGATGGTGGCCCCTCACTGGGGAAAGACAGACAGATAGTACCCTCCCACAATCCTGAATCTAAACCCAACCACCTCTACCATGGTGTGGCTAATGCACACACACACACGCACATGCGCGCGCACACACACACTGGAGAAAGACAGACAGAGTCCTCCCCTAACCTTGACCCTAACCCCACCCCTCCCCCCGTTCAGCGAAAAATCTGTAGGTTCAAGTTCCACCTCAAAGATTTTAGACAAATGTTCTTCAATTCCAGACAGTCCAAGGGGCCCACTGGGAGTGTAGACTTCTGTGTCCAACAATTTAACCAATCATCACATCCTTCATAAATGGACACAGATTTTATGGTTACAACATCTACCCAGAGGTGTCACATTAATATTAATACAAGCTGTTCCCTTTGCTACCATCCGGCAAACGGTACCGGAGCATCGGCTCTCGGATCAACAGGCTCCGAGACAGCTTCTACCCCCAAGTCATTAAATAGTTAATTCATGGTTAGCCGGATTATCTGCACTGACTCTATGCACACAGTATATACACTCTCACTCACACACTTTAATATTCTGCTCCTACTCTGTTCTTTATTTTACTCTTATTATTATCTATCCTGATGACTAGTCACTTTACCCTGCCTTCATGTACATATCTACCTCAAATACCTTATTATTATCTATCCTGATGTCTAGTCACTTCACCCTGCCTTCATGTACATATCTACCTCAAATACCTTATTATTATCTATCCTGATGACTAGTCACTTTACCCTGCCTTCATGTACATATCTACCTCAAATACCTTATTATTATCATTTATCCTGATGCCTAGTAACATTACCCTGACTTCATGTACATATCTACCTCAAATACCTTATTATTATCTATCCTGATGACTAGTCACTTTCGGGGATCAGGGCTACCACTGTTGTGTCATTGCCAAATTCAATGATGGTGTTGGAGTCGTGCCTGACCGTGCAGTCATGAGTGAACAGGGAGCACAGGAGGGGACTGAGCACGCACCCCTGACGGGTCCCTGTGTTGAGGATCAGTGTGGCGGATGTGTTGTTACCTACCCTTACCATCTGGGGGTGGCCCGTTAGGAAGTCCGGGATCCAGTTTCAGAGGGGGGTGTTTAGTCCCAGGGTCCTTAGCTTATTGATGAGCTTCGAGGGCACCATGGTGTTGAACGCTGAGCTGTAGTCAATGAATAGCCTTCATTGACTACAGCAGCCTGGTATACAAGTTGGAACACTGTAATGTGAGATGTAGTCTACACCTCCATAAGGAACACTGGAATGTGAGATGTAATCTACACCTCCATTAGGAACACTGGAATGTGAGATGTAATCTACACCTCTGTTAAGAACACTGGAATGTGAGATGTAATCTACACCTCCATTAGGAACACTGGAATGTGAGATTTAATCTACACCTCCATTAGGAACACTGGAATGTGAGATGTAATCTACACCTCCATTAGGAACACTGGAATGTGAGATGTAATCTACACCTACATTAGGAACACTGGAATGTGAGATGTAATCTACACCTCGAGTAGGAACACTGGAATGTGAGATGTAATCTACACCTCCATTAGGAACACTGGAATGTGAGATGTAATCTACACCTCCATTAGGAACACTGGAATGTGAGATGTAATCTACACCTCCATTAGGAACACTGGAATGTGAGATGTAATCTACACCTCCATTAGGAACACTGGAATGTGAGATTTAATCTACACCTCCATTAGGAACACTGGAATGTGAGATGTAATCTACACCTCCATTAGGAACACTGGAATGTGAGATTTAATCTACACCTCCATTAGAAACACTGGAATGTGAGATGTAATCTACACCTCCATTAGGAACACTGGAATGTGAGATGTAATCTACACCTCCATTAGGAACACTGGAATGTGAGATGTAATCTACACCTCCATTAGGAACACTGGAATGTGAGATGTAATCTACACCTCCATTAGGAACACTGGAATGTGAGATGTAATCTACACCTCCATTAGAAACACTGGAATGTGAGATGTAATCTACACCTCCATTAGGAACACTGGAATGTGAGATGTAATCTACACCTCCATTAGGAACACTGGAATGTGAGATGTAATCTACACCTCCATTAGGAAAACTGGAATGTGAGATGTAATCTACACCCCCGTTAGGCTAATAGAAGCCCTTCTTATTTTGTTTCATTATGTTCAATGTGAGCGTCATTATTTATATTTAGTCTACACCAGGGTTCCCCAACTGGCAGCCTGTGTATATAGCCAACACCTTCTTGTTCTAAACGTCTAACTCGAGTGGGAGGGGTGTGTCTTCGTGACAATGATCAAGATCGGCTGCTTACCGATTTGACAGCTCCAACGCTGTTCCTCCTCCGACCCTGACAAAACATCAGCTATGCGGGTGTTCGCTAATGCCAGTTCAATCTAGGCCTTAGTCTCTCCTCTCACTTCTCTTCAATCTTCTAGATGAAAGATGGACAGACAGACAGACAGACAGACAGACAGACAGACAGACAGACAGACAGACAGACAGACAGACAGACAGACAGACAGACAGACAGACAGACAGACAGACAGACAGACAGACAGACAGACAGACAGAGACAGACAGAAGGAGTTATTAGATAGAAATAAGTAGAAGTGGAGGGGTGGAAGGAGTTATTAGATAGAAAGATGTAGAAGTGGAGGAAGGAGTTATTAGATAGAAAGATCTAGAAGTGGAGGGGAGGAAGGAGTTATTAGATAGAAAGATGTAGAAGTGGAGGGGAGGAAGGAGTTATTAGATAGATAGATGTAGTAGTGGAGGGGAGGAAGGAGTTATTAGATAGAAAGATGTAGAAGTGGAGGGGAGGAAGTAGTTATTAGATAGAAAGATGTAGAAGTGGAGGGGAGGAAGGAGTTATTAGATAGAAAGATGTAGAAGTGGAGGGGAGGAAGGAGTTATTAGATAGAAAGATGTAGAAGTGGAAGGGAGGAAGTAGTTATTAGATAGAAAGATGTAGAAGTGGAGGGGAGGAAGGAGTTATTAGATAGAAAGATGTAGAAGTGGAGGGGAGGAAGTAGTTATTAGATAGAAAGATGTAGAAGAGGAGGGGTGGAAGGAGTTATTAGATAGAAAGATGTAGAAGTGGAGGGGTGGAAGGAGTTATTAGATAGAAAGATGTAGAAGTGGAGGGGAGGAAGGAGTTATTAGATAGAAAGATGTAGAAGTGGAGGGGAGGAAGGAGTTATTAGATAGAAAGATGTAGAAGTGGAGGGGAGGAAGGAGTTATTAGATAGAAAGATGTAGAAGTGGAGGGGTGGACGGAGTTATTAGATACAAAGATGTAGAAGTGGAGGGGAGGAAGGAGTTATTAGATAGAAATATGTAGTAGTGGAGGGGTGGGGTGGGGTTTTGAAACAATTAGGACTCCAAATGTGATGCAAATATCAACTCTGCAAGGGGATCTGGGACATGACAGTGTGAGGAGAGAGCTGTGGAACATGTTCTATATTCTATGGAGAGGTTCTACACTCTTAGAAAAAGCTGTCCCCATCAAAGAACAACTTTGCTTCCAGGCAGAACCCTTTTTGGTTCCAGGTAGAATTATTTTGCGTTCCATGTAGGGTATCTACATGGAACCCAAATCGTTCTACCTGGAACCAAAAAGGGTTCCTCTAAGGCAGGGGTGTCAAAGTCAAATGGACGGAGGGCCAAATAAAAAAATCAGCTACAAGACGAGGGCCGGACTGTTCGAATGTTAATTGAAAAATTTTTAAATGACGCATATAGTCTAGTGAACCTAATTGAACCTACTGAAAACCTAACAAATATATTACAATATGATCAGATAAATAAAGCAATATTTTCTTATGGCTCTGTCAGTAATCTTTAATTTTCAACAGACACAAAAGACAAATTTCCTTTATATAAATATCCCCATAACATGAACATTAAATGAAAGAAACCGGTATTCAAGGCACCATCAGTAGACTATATTTTCTATTTTAGCAAAAGTGGGCTAAATTTACTTCAAAGAAAAAACAATAATAGCAATTTTCTATCATCCACTCAACTGAAATATTTTTAAAATATAATTGGATTGAAATACAAAAAAATAAAGTGCAAAAATCTATTAATCAAAAACAACACTTTGTTTAAGGAGAAGTAACATGCAGTGAAAACAAATATTAAATTTTAACTTTTAAACTTGAACTGAGTAAAAACTCTAAATATGTGATTGCACAGTAATGTTCACTTGTTTGAGGTTGAGGGTGATACTTGGTGGTGTCCCATCTTTTCCACAAGTTCATCAATGTTCGGGGTAAGGCTCTGAGCTGAAGAAATCCTCAGAATTGAGTGGAGGTGTTCAGCAGTAAGTCGACTTCTGTGTGATGTTTTGTTCAGGTTCATCAAAGAAAACAGTTGTTCACACAGGTATGTGCTGCCAAACATAGACAACGTTTGAGCAGCCTGGATGCGCAGCTGGGGCATTGTGCCGGGGAGGAAACGGGCAAACTCCGCAGCACCCACTGCCGCATATTTTGCCCTCAGTGCATCATTGCATTGGAGGTCAATCAACTCCATTTGGAGGTTTGGTGGTGAGCTTTCCACGTCAACAGCAAATGGGTTACCGAGCAGTTCCAACCTGCTTTTTTGTGCTTCAAAGTCAGCAAATCGGCGTCGAAAGTCAGCGGCAAGCATACCTATTTTATCAGCCAACTGTGTGCTCGGGAACGCACTGGTAGAGAGCTTCTCTTTCATGGTCTGGCAGCTGGGAAAGTGGCTCAAATTTTCTTTCCGCATCTGCGTCTCCCACAGAGTCAGTTTGGTTTTAAATGCCTTCACTGTACTGTACATATCAGAGATGACACGATCCCGACCCTGCAGCTGCAAGTTTATTGCATTCAGATGACTCGTAATGTCACACAGAAAAGCCATTTCACACAGAAACATTTCGTCTCGGAGTTGTGTTGTGTCTTTCCCTTTGCTGTCCAAGAACAGACAAATCTCCTCACGAAGCTCGAAACATCTTTGAAGCACCTTTCCCTGGCTTAGCCATCGCACCTCTGTGTGATAAGGCAAATCACCATGCTCCGTTTCTAACTCCGTCAGAAATGCCTTGAACTGGCGGTGATTCAAACCTTTGGCTCTGATAAAGTTAACTGTGCGCGTGATGATGCTCATTACATGCTCCATTTTCAAGGCTTTACCGCACAACGCTTCCTGGTGTATGATACAATGATAAGCTGTCAGCTCACCTGTCGCGTTTTCCTCTTGCATCTTTTCCCGTATCTTCGCCACCAGTCCGCTCCTGTGTCCACACATCGCAGGTGCTCCGTCGGTTGTCAAACCCACGAGTTTTTCCCAAGGCAGCTCCATCTCATTTACACATCTTGACACCTCTTCATACAAATCATGCCCCGTAGTTGTGCCATGCATAGGACGTAAAGCCAAAAACTCCTCTGTCACGCTTAGGTTGGAGTCCACTCCGCGGATGAAAATTGACAACTGGGCAATGTCAGAAATGTCGGTGCTCTCATCCACAGCCAAGGAATATGCAATAAAATCTTTTCCCTTTTTCACAAGCTGCTCTTTTAGATTGATGGACAACTGGTCTACTCTCTCGGCAATGGTGTTTCTGCTCAGACTCACATTTAAAAAGAGTTGCCTTTTTTCTGGGCAAACTTCGTCACAAACTTTAATCATGCAGTTTTTGATGAAATCCCCCTCCGTAAATGGCCGGGCTGATTTAGCGATCTCTTCTGCCAAAATAAAACTGGCCTTGACAGCAGCCTGGCCTTGTGATTTGGCTTTTTTGAACAGAGCCTGTCGAGATTTGAGGCCTCGTTTTAATTCCTCTGCCTTTTGTAGCCTTTGTTCCATGTCCATATTCTTGTTTTTGTCCGCGTGTTTCGTTTCATAATGTCGTCTCAGATTATACTCTTTCAGTACCGCCACACTTTCTCCACACAGAAGACACACAGGTTTTCCAGCTACCTTCGTGAACATATACTCCGACTCCCACCTTGTTTGAAACCCCCGGTTCTCAGTATCCACCTTCCGTTTTGCCATTTTTGATGGGTATCTGAAAGTTAATTTTACTGTGATGCTGACGACTGCTGTGCCAATAAATATTGAAATGAAGCAGCCTACTGCTCGGTGCGTCACCTTTGCATTGTGGGAAATGTAGTATTGGTGCGTGTAAAAGATCTGCGGGCTGCCGGCTTGCTGCGGGCCGGTTCTAATAATAAATCAAGATCATCCCAGGGGCCGTAAAAAACCTTCTTGCGGGCCGGATGTGGCCCGCGGGCCTTGACTCTGACATATGTGCTCTAAGGGTTCTCCTATGGGGACAGCCAAAGTACCCTTTTAGGTTCTAGATAGCGTCTTTTTTCTAAGATTGTAGGATTTCCTCTCTAATGCAAAGGGTGTGATTGTTGCTCTTATGTGGCACACACGACAGGGTGTAAACTGAGGAGTGAGGGTAGTGAGGGGTCCCCATGGGGCCGACATTAGGAGATAATAACTAGGTTAAATATCCTAGAGTTCACACCAGCTTCTTCCTACTGTACTGTCTGTGAGCACAATGGTAATAGGGATGATGGTTCACAAGATTCACATGTAATAATCTACGGCCATAGAGTCTCAGAGTTGGAGTGCTGATCTAGGATCATCCCCCCTGTATCCATGTGATTGTATTCATTGTTATCTAAAAGGCCAAACTGATCCTAGATCAGGGGGCAGTTCATACTGTACATGGCAGGGTTCCTAGGAAAATAGTCATGTTTCACATTGTTGTGTATGAGAATCATCACATCGGAGTTGTATGTGCACGGCCTATTGGTTAAATTTGCATGCACTTGTTGAGTGCGTGATCAAAAGAATGCATGTTTTCACTAGTTACAATAGCCACAAAGTCAAAATTGGCTATATCATAAAAATGTATAATTTTTATGTTGTTGCTTTTTTTGGTCTTCATTTAAGGATAGGATTAGGCATAAGGTTTGCAGTGTGGTTAAAGTTAGGGATAATGTTAGCGGTTAGTTTTAAAATCGGATTTAATTACTTTGATTTGAATTAAGAAGAGACATTTTTGAAATGGGCGGGGTTTATGACTTTGTGGCTGTGGTAACTAGTGACGACCCAGTTGAAAAAAATGGTCATGTTGTGAGTTGGGGAACCCTGTCAGCATGGCCACTGTTCTTTAAATACTGTACGTCACTCATTGCTTCAAGCCACACCCACCAAACGGGAGCAAACATGCCTCAAAGTCTGTTCACGACCGTACAAGAACATTTTGGGGAAATGTGTCGTTCAGTACAAACCGTTACGCAACGTAGTAAACTTTCAAGCAAACTGAACGCACTTGAGGTTCGTGCCATAGGAACAACAGTGCGTGAGGACAAAACCTGCCAAAACATTTTAGAATGTTTTTAGAGCGAATTTCTCTGTTATTTCGTGGTGAAGCTGCAGCAAGAGGGGAGAAATGGTCTACAAAGCTGGCCATATCAATACATACATCCGTAATTGATTGTGAAGTAGTTTTATTTTGCTGAGGAAGTCCTAGTCACTCAATTAATGAATTGTACATCTAACGCAGAAGTTTGGTGCTTGACGGGGCAGTATTTCTGGAGTTTGGCAATGTGCACGACAACAATCTTCGATTTGTCCATTAGCTTGCGAACGTACCTCTAAGCCAGTCACTTTGTTTGAAATTAATAGGAAGCTAAACCTAGTGTACACACTCAATGCTAAACACCAAATGTTTCCTCCATAAGTTAGCTAGCAAACTACTTTAGCAACATTATGTTATCACAATGAATGAGTTTTAAAGAAGAATCTAGCGCTGCCTGTTCCGCCGCTAGTCAGTAGCCTCTAGTTCTGCCGCTAGTCAGTAGCCTCTAGTTCTGCCGCTAGTCAGTAGCCTCTAGTTCTGCCGCTAGTCAGTAGCCTCTAGTTCTGCCGCTAGTCAGTAGCCTCTAGTTCTGCCGCTAGTCAGTAGCCTCTAGTTCTGCCGCTAGTCAGTAGCCTCTAGTTCTGCCGCTAGTCAGTAGCCTCTAGTTCTGCCGCTAGTCAGTAGCCTCTAGTTCTGCCGCTAGTCAGTAGCCTCTAGTTCTGCCGCTAGTCAGTAGCCTCTAGTTCTGCCGCTAGTCAGTAGCCTCTAGTTCTGCCGCTAGTCAGTAGCCTCTAGTTCTGCCGCTAGTCAGTAGCCTCTAGTTCTGCCGCTAGTCAGTAGCCTCTAGTTCTGCCGCTAGTCAGTAGCCTCTAGTTCTGCCGCTAGTCAATAGCCTCTAGTTCTGCCGCTAGTCAGTAGCCTCTAGTTCTGCCGCTAGTCAGTAGCCTCCCGTCTGATTTTGGAGGTATGGCAACGCGAGACCAGTCTATGTATAATGCCACTGGAGCAGACAATATCCCAGTGGAATTTTCCTCTCCTGCTCCCCCTCCCTTCCCCTCTTCACCCTCCCTCCTGTTCCCCTCTTATCCACTCTTATCCCCCTTATCCACTCTCCCTCTCAATTCCGCTGCGAGGGAGGGGCGGCATGCTGATTGGGCAGTCAGGGCAAAGGGGGGGTTGGGTGTGTGCGTGCGTACGTACGTGCACAAGGCCCGCTGGCACAGTTACCCCAGCTGGCAGCGTCTCTCAGATCCCCTGGACATCCATGCCAAGCACATGCCGCAGCATCAGAGAGAGGGGGAGAGGGGGGAAAGGAAGAGAAGAGAGGGGGAAAAGGAGGAGAATAGAAGGGGAAAAGAAGGAGAAGAGAGGGGGGAAGGAAGGAGAATAGAGGGGGGAAAGAAGGAGAAGAGAGGGGGGAAAGAAGGAGAAGAGAGTGGGGAAAGGAGGAGAAGAGAGGGGGGAAAGAAGGAGAAGAGAGGGGGGAAAGAAGGAGAAGAGAGGGAGGAAAGAAGGAGAAGAGAGGGGGAAAGAAGGAGAAGAGAGGGGGGAAAGAAGGAGAAGAGAGGGGGAAAAGGAGGAGAAGAGAGGGGGAAAAGAAGGAGAAGAGAGGAAAAAGAAGGAGAAGAGAGGGGGGAAAGGAGGAGAAGAGGGGGGGAAGAAGGAGAAGAGCGGGGGGAAAGGAGGAGAAGAGAGGGGGTAAAGAAGGAGAAGAGAGGGGGGAAAGAAGGAGAAGAGAGGGGGGAAAGAAGGAGAAGAGAGTGGGGAAAGGAGGAGAAGAGAGGGTGAAAGAAGGAGAAGAGAGGGGGGAAAGAAGGAGAAGAGAGGGAGGAAAGAAGGAGAAGAGAGGGGGGAAAGAAGGAGAAGAGAAGGGGAAAGAAGGAGAAGAGAGGGGGGAAGGGAGGAGAAGAGTGGGGGGAAAGAAGGAGAAGAGAGGGGAAAAGGAGGAGAAGAGAGGGGGGAAAGAAGATCAGGAGTGATGTGATTAAAACAAAGAACGAGTTTCTACCACTGGGAGTGAACACATGACCTTCAGATCAGGAGTGATGTGATTAAAACAAAGAACGAGTTTCTACCACTGGGAGTGAACACATGACCTTCAGATCAGGAGTGATGTGATTAAAACAAAGAACGAGTTTCTACCACTGGGAGTGAACACATGACCTTCAGATCAGGAGTGATGTGATTAAAACAAAGAACGAGTTTCTACCACTGGGAGTGAACACATGACCTTCAGATCAGGAGTGATGTGATTAAAACAAAGAACGAGTTTCTACCACTGGGAGTGAACACATGACCTTCAGATCAGGAGTGATGTGATTAAAACAAAGAACGAGTTTCTACCACTGGGAGTGAACACATGACCTTCAGATCAGGAGTGATGTGATTAAAACAAAGAACGAGTTTCTACCACTGGGAGTGAACACATGACCTTCAGATCAGGAGTGATGTGATTAAAACAAAGAACGAGTTTCTACCACTGGGAGTGAACACATGACCTTCAGATCAGGAGTGATGTGATTAAAACAAAGAACGAGTTTCTACCACTGGGAGTGAACACATGACCTTCAGATCAGGAGTGATGTGATTAAAACAAAGAACGAGTTTCTACCACTGGGAGTGAACACATGACCTTCAGATCAGGAGTGATGTGATTAAAACAAAGAACGAGTTTCTACCACTGGGAGTGAACACATGACCTTCAGATCAGGAGTGATGTGATTAAAACAAAGAACGAGTTTCTACCACTAGGATTGAACACGTGACCTTTGGTTCCGGAGATTTTGCAACGCCACACACACACACACACACACACACACACACACACACACACACACACACACACACAGAACGAATGGCCCTGCGATGTAATCGTAGCGATACCAACAATGCTACTGTAAATAAACACATACATCCACACACACACACACATTCCTGTAACAAGATAGTTTATAATGCATACATATACACTCATGCTGTGCCAACTGAGGCCACAGTGTAGTGTGTGTGTGTGTGTGTGTGTGTGTGTGTGTGTGTGTGTGTGTGTGTCATGAAGCTGCCGCTGATGCAGCCTCTTCAAGCGTAATATACCCTCACAGACTGGAGGCTTAGAGCTAGGATGGACATATGCAGGAGGGAAGCAGGGGAACAGAGGGAAGGAGAGAGGTGGAGTCAGGATGGAGATAGGCAAATAGAGAGAAGAAGGAGTGAGATAGATAGATGGATAGATAGATTGAAGTGAAGAGAGAGAGAAGAGGGAGAGAGGGGTTAGAGAGGGAAGGTGAGAAAGAAGAGAGGGGGTAGAGAGGGATGGAGAGAAAGAAGAGAGGGGGTAGAGAGGGAAGGTGAGAAAGAAGAGAGGGGGTAGAGAGGGATGGAGAGAAAGAAGAGAGGGGGTAGAGAGGGAAGGAGAGAGAAAAGAGGGAGTGGGAGAGAGGGATGGAGAGAGGCGGACAGAGAAAAGAGGAAGTGGGAGAGAGGGATGGAGAGAGGCGGACAGAGAAAAGAGGAAGTGGGAGAGAGGGATGGAGAGAAAGAAGAGAGGGGTGTAGAGAGGGAAGGAGAGAGAAAAGAGGAAGAGAGGGACGGAGAGAGGCAGACAGAGAAAAGAGGAAGTGGGAGAGAGGGATGGAGAGAAAGAAGAGAGGGGGGTAAAGAGGGAAGGAGAGAGAAAAGAGGGAGAGGGAGAGAGGGATGGAGAGAAAGAAGAGAGGGGGGTAGAGAGGGACAGAGAAAAGAGGGAGTGGGAGAGAGGGATGGAGAGAAAGAAGAGAGGGGGTAGAGAGGGACAGAGAGAGGCAGACAGAGAAAAGAGGGAGTGGGAGAGAGGGATGTAGAGAAAGAAGAGAGGGGGGTAGAGAGGGACAGAGAGAGGCAGACAGAGAAAAGAGGGAGTGGGAGAGAGGGATGGAGAGAAAGAAGAGAGGGGGGTAGAGAGGGACAGAGAGAGGCAGACAGAGAAAAGAGGGAGTGGGAGAGAGGGATGGAGAGAAAGAAGAGAGGGGGGTAGAGAGGGACAGAGAGAGGCAGACAGAGAAAAGAGGGAGTGGGAGAGAGGGATGGAGAGAAAGAAGAGAGGGGGGTAGAGTGGGATGGAGAGAGGCAGACAGAGAAAAGAGGGAGTGGGAGAGAGGGATGGAGAGAAAGATAGAGAAAGAATAAGAGGTAGAGGAGCGGGGGAACGAGAGATGGAGATGGAAGAGAAGGAGGTTGAAAAGAACAGAAAGGAACAGAACTCAGATCAAAGAGTTTCTAATGATGTAATAATGAGAATAAGATGTAGTTCTTTACCCTTGTCTTGTAATTCATCCGTCTTGTACATGCATGTTGGCATGTGTGTGTGTGTGTGTGTTGAAATGCATTTGGGTTGAACTAATTCGTTGGTCACTGGTCGGCTGGTCCATTGTGGATAACAGAGGTCAAAATGGGGGATAAGGTTGTGTGTGTGTGTGCCTGTGTGCCTGTGTGCTAGTGCTTGAACAGAGAGAGGGGTGACGAGAGGCATAACAGGGGGAGGAGAAGCAATAAATGAAGTGGATGGCTGGGAAAGGATGGTTGAAGGGGTTTTCAGGGTGCAACGAGGAGTGGTAGGATTGAAAGGGTTAAGAATTGGGTAGGTAGTGGGGACAAGGGAGAGGGGAAAGGAATAGGGGGTAGGGAGAAGGGAGAGGGGATAGGGAAAAGGGGAGAGGGGAGAGGGGGAGGAAAAAGGGGGGTGAGTTCATTCATAGATAATGACTAACCTATGGGTCCTGCTTAAACTTTTATTTTCATTTGTTTTGTGTTTGCACAATGTTTTCTAAAGTCGATCAACGATAAGAGGTAGAAGAGAGAGAGAAAAAGCGTTAGTGTTAGTGACTTCTTCATGGTTACCCATTCCTGAGGGCTGTTCAGATACAGATTTGTCAGTAGGTGGTCTAATTGTGCAGAGATATTTTCCCAGAGACCAGGGCCTGTATTCTCAACTTGCCTGATCTAAGATTAAGTCCCACCTCTTATTCACTATGATTTATAAGGCAAAACTGATCCTAGATCAGACACCGCTTCTACTCAAAACACATCCGAGTCTTTTTACCGCAACAAGATCAACAGACACCCAGTGAACGTTGTCAGAATGTTGATGGAACGTTGACGGAACGTAGGCATAGCTCCACAACAGATTCCAGCATCTCTCTCACTGCAGACAGCAAAGCACTCATCTTAACATTCCACCCCATTGTTACGTAACCTTGACACCCCGGTCCTGCGATCTAATTGGCTACTGCACCCCGGCCCTGCGATCTGATTGGCTGCTGTGCCTGTGATCCTGGAGGCCAACGGCGGGCAGCGACACACAGAAGCTCCCCTCTGTCTTAATTGACTTTGCTTCAGGGACGCCTGACGTATCACACTCACACATGTACACACACACACACACACACGCACGCACGCACATACACACACGCACTCACACATACACTCACACATGTACACACACACACACACGCACGCACGCAAATACACACACACACACACACGCACTCACACATACACTCACACACACACACTCTCACACACACTCTCTCTCTCTCTCTCACACACACACACACACACACACACACACACACACACACACACACACACACACACACACACACGCACTCACACATACACTCACACACACACACACACACACACACACACACACACACACACACACACACACACACAAACACACACACACACACACACACGCACTCACACATACACTCACACACACACACACACACACACACACACACACACACACACACACACACACACACTCACACATACACTCACACACACACACACACACACACACACACACACACACACACACACACACACACACACACACACACACACACACAAACACACACACACACACACACACACACTCACACACACACACACACACATACATACACATAGCTCAGATCAATCTGCAGAACACAGGAAGACAAGGAGTTTTCTAATGGATGAAGGCCAAAGCCCACATCACTCACATGCAACCAAGGCTTCCGTCCCAAATGGCACCCTACTCCCTATATTGGGCACTACTTTTGGCCAGGGCCCATGGGGCTCTAGTGACCTATATAGGGAAAAGGGTGCTATTTGGGACGCAGCCCCAGTGTGTAGGAAGACTACAGGCATCTGTGTCTATCATCCATCTATCTGCAGAGCTAAAAATACTCCTCCATGTGAATTTACACTGACTAATACCACCTCTGTGGTGCTGACCTGGGTTCAAACACTATTCAAAATATTTCAAATGACTTTATCTGTGCTTGACTGAGCTTCCCTGATTTAATGGAACCAATATAACTGTCCCAGAATGACAATACCCTCCTATATGGTACTCCAGGCAAGCTAGATCAAACACTCAACGTGTTTGAAAAATGTAGAATAGTATTTGAACCCAGGTCTGGTGTGCTGAAACATACTGCATGCAAGCTGTTAGTGATGGTGGCCCAGTGTGCCCTCTGGTGGTGAGAGCTTTGATGTGCGCGTCTCTCTCTCATGTTTGGAATTTCCATGTGATCAATATTTAATATAATATATAATAGAAGAGCCCACTTTTAGAACAGACAAGAGAACACACACACACACACACACTACCTGCACCAGTACATCAAACAGCTGTTATGTTTCCTCATCAAATGCCTATTAAAGCTACATTCTGGAGTTTGACACAGTAAGACAGAGGTACTTAACTAAATGAAGCATTGGGTACTGCTCTCTAATATAATGTATATCTGTGTGTGGTTTAGAAGATGTTAGCACAATGGAAAAACCCAAGCAGTCTACGAACATGGAACTATGCAGTTCTATCGCTTCACTCTTCAAATTCACTTCCTCTTCCTTTCTCTAGAAAAAAAGAGAGAGTAAGAGAGAGAGAGAGAGAGAGTAAGAGAGAGAGAGAGATAAAAAGAGAGAGAGAGAGAGATTGAGAGAGAGAGAGAAATAAAAAGAGAGAGAGTGATTGAGAGAGAGAGAGAGAGAGAGTAAGAGAGAGAGATAAAAAGAGAGAGAGAGAGAGTGATTGAGAGAGATTAAAAGTTGTTAGGCTGAACGTGTACGGAAGGAGGAAGTTGAGAGTTGTGAATCAGAGACAGAGAATCAGAAAGATTCAGAGACAGACAGGTTGTGTGAAGACAGACAGGTGGTGTGAAGACAGACACATACAGGTTGTGTGAAGACAGAGATTAAACACAGTGAAACAGAATGTATAAATTAAATTAAATATGTGGTGAAAGAGGAGACTGGAAAACAACAAAAAGACAACAAGAGAAGAGGATCAGAGAAGAGGATCAGAGACGAGGATCAGAGACGAGGATCAGAGAAGAGGATCAGAGAAGAGGATCAGAGACGAGGATCAGAGACGAGGATCAGAGACGAGGATCAGAGAAGAGGATCAGAGAAGAGGATCAGAGACGAGGATCAGAGAAGAGGATCAGAGAAGAGGATCAGAGACGAGGATCAGAGAAGAGGATCAGGGACGAGGATCAGAGAAGTGGATCAGAGAAGTGGATCAACATCGGTGGGGCTGACAACAGAGCAAGAGATGAGAAAACACTGGGTCTACTGTCTTCTGGCCCTCGTGCTGATACATACAGGTTGGTGTCACTTACAAAAAACTAGAATAAGAGGAAAGTTTTAGTTTAGTAGAACACACAGAGCAAGAAAGTGCATTTATCAAATAATCGAGGACGACAAAAAAGTAAAATGCTGACAGTTGAAGTCGGATGTTTTACACTTCAGCTAAACGCATTTAAACTCAGTTTTCACAATTCCTGACATTTAATCCTAATAAAAATTCCCTGTCTTAGGTCAGTTAATATTTGGTAGCATTGCCTTTAAATTGTTTAACTTGGGTCAAACGTTTCGGGTAGCCTTCCACAAGCTTCCCACTCACTATAAGTTGGGTGAATTTTGGACCATTCCTCCTGATAGAGCTGATGTAACTGAGTCAGGTTTGTAGGCCTCCTTGCTCACACATGCTTTTTCAGTTCTGCCCACAATTTTTTTATGGAATTGAGGTCAGGGCTTTGTGATGGCCACTCCGATACCTTGAGTTTGTTGTCCTTAAGCCATTTTGCCACAACTTTGGAAGTATGCTTGGGGTCATTGTCCATTTGGAAGACCCATTTGTGACCATGCTTTAACTTCCTGACTGATGTCTTAAGATGTTGCTTCAATATTTTCACATAATTTTCCTCCCTCTTGATGCCATCTATTTTGTGAAGTGCACCAGTCCCTCCTGCAGCAAAGCACCCCCACAACATGATGCTGCCACCCCCGTGCTTCACGGCTGGGATGGTGTTCTTCGGGCTTGCCTTTTTCCTCCATTATGGTGGTCATTATGGCCAAACAGTTCTATTTTTGTTTCATCAGACAAGAGGACATTTCTCCAAAAAGTATGATCTTTGTCCCCATGTGCAGTTGCAAACCATAGCCTGGCTTTTTTATGGAGGTTTTGGAGCAGTGGCTTCTACCTTGCTGAGCGGCCTTTCAGGTTATGTCAATATAGGACTCGTTTTATTGTGGATATAGATACTTTTGTATCTGTTTCCTCCAGCATCTTCACAAGGTCCTTTGCTGTTGATCTGGAATTGATTTGCACTTTTCTCTCCAATTTACGTTCATCTCTAGGAGACAGAACGCATCTCCTTCCTGAGCGGTATGACGGCTGCATGGTCCAATGGTGTTTATACTTGTGTAATATTGTTTGTACAGATGAACGTGGTACCTTCAGGTATTTGGAAATTGCTGCCAAGGATGAACCAAACTTGTGGAGGTCTACAATTTTTTTTCTGAGGTCTTGCCTGATTTCTTTTCATTTTCTCATGAAAAGCAAGCAAAGAGTCACTGCGTTTGAAGTTAGGCCTTGAAATACATCCGCAGGTACACCTCCAATTCAAATGATGTCAATTAGCCTGTAAGATGCTTCTAAAGCCATGACATAATTTTCTGGAATTTTCCAAGCTGTTTAAAGGCACAGTCAACTTAGTGTATGTAAACTTCTGACCCACTGGAATTGTGATACAGTGAATTATATGTGAAATAATCTGTCTGTGAACAATTGTTGGAAAAATTACTTGTGTCGTGCACAAAGTAGATGTCCTAACCGACAAATTTCTTGTTAACAAAACAAACTTTGGCCAACTATAGTTTGTTAACAAGAAATTTGTGGAGTGGTTGAAAAACTAGTTTTAATGACTCCAATCTAAGTCTATGTAAACTTGCGACTTCAACTGTATGTGTGTGTGTCTGAATGTGTGTCTGAATGTGTATTAATGCAAAAAACTTCATTTCACTGGAAGTGGCTGTGACTTTTTCTAGCGCCCACACATAACTGACTTCTACCCTATTGCTTCACACAGGCATAGCCGGCAGTGTGATCTCTGTGTCTCACACACAGGATAGAGAGCATCTGTCTATTACCTGTCGTCTCCTGTCGGAGAACGACACTGTATCTCAGATCAACTGGGAGATGATCAGCAGTCACAACCATACCACTACCAAACTGAAACTGGGCACCTTCCATCCCGTGTTCGGTACATATATAATAATAATGTCATATATATATAAATATACAGCGGGGCAAAAAAGTATTTAGTCAGCCACCAATTGTGCAAGTTCTCCCACTTAAAAATATGAGAGAGGCCTATAATTTTCATCATAGGTACACTTCAACTATGACAGACAAAATGAGAAGAAAAAAAATCCAGAAAATCACATTGTAGGATTTTTAATTAATTTATTTGCAAATTATGGTGGAAAATAAGTATTTGGTCACCTACAAACAAGCAAGATTTCTGGCTCTCACAGACCTGTAACTTATTCTTTAAGAGGCTCCTCTGTCCTCCACTCGTTACCTGTATTAATGGCACCTGTTTGAACTTGTTATCAGTATAAAAGACACCTGTCCACAACCTCAAACAGTCACACTCCAAACTCCACTATGGCCAAGACCAAAGAGTTGTCAAAGGACACCAGAAACAAAATTGTAGACCTGCACCAGGCTGGGAAGACTGAATCTGCAATAGGTAAGCAGCTTGGTTTGAAGAAATCAACTGTGGGAGCAATTATTAGGAAATGGAAGACATACAAGACCACTGATAATCTCCCTCGATCTGGGGCTCCACGCAAGATCTCACCCCGTGGGGTCAAAATTATCACAAGAACGGTGAGCAAAAATCCCAGAACCACACGGGGGGACCTAGTGAATGACCTGCAGAGAGCTGGGGCCAAAGTAACAAAGCCTACCATCAGTAACACACTACGCCGCCAGGGACTCACATCCTCCAGTGCCAGACGTGTCCCCCTGCTTAAGCCAGTACATGTCCAGGCCCGTCTGAAGTTTGCTAGAGAGCATTTGGATGATCCAGAAGAAGATTGGGAGAATGTCATATGGTCAGATGAAACCAAAATATAACTTTTTGGCAAAAACTCAACTCGTCGTGTTTGGAGGACAAAGAATGCTGAGTTGCATCCAAAGAACACCATACCTACTGTGAGCATGGGGGTAGAAACATCATGCTTTGGGGCTGTTTCTCTGCAAAGGGACCAGGATGACTGATCCGTGGAAAAGAAAGAATGAATGGGGCCATGTATCGTGAGATTTTGAGTGAAAACCTCCTTCCATCAGCAAGGGCATTGAAGATGAAACGTGGCTGGGTCTGTCAGCATGACAATGATCCCAAACACACCGCCCGGGCAACGAAGGAGTGGCTTCGTAAGAAGCATTTAAAGGTCCTGGAGTGGCCTAGCCAGTCTCCAGATCTTAACCCCATAGAAAATCTTTGGAGGGAGTTGAAAGTCCGTGTTGCCCAGCAACAGCCCCAAAACATCACTGCTCTAGAGGAGATCTGCATGGAGGAATGGGCCAAAATACCAGCAGCAGTTTGTGAAAACCTTGTGAAGACTTACAGAAAACATTTGACCTCTGTCATTGCCAACAAAGGGTATATAACAAAGTATTGAGATAAACTTTTGTTATTGACCAAATACTTATTTTCCACCATAATTTGCAAATAAATTCATTAAAAATCCTACAATGTGATTTTATGGATTTCTTTCCTCATTTTGTCTGTCATAGTTGAAGTGTACCTATGATGAAAATTACAGGCCTCTCTCATCTTTTTAAGTGGGAGAACTTGCACAATTGGTGGCTGACTAAATACTTTTTTGCCCCATTCTATATATATCTTCCGCTGTATTAACCGAGCAATGTAGTATGTGTATGCTATACTCATAATGCACAGAACTAAATAAAACGTATTATTGTTGTTATTATCAATATCATATATATGCCGTTTAGGTACCTACGTGGTCCCAGAGTACAACGACACTGTGAAGATCCAAAGTAGTGCCTCCAGCCATAGTTCCAGACTCGACCTGAAGGGAGGCGCTGTGGAGGAGGTCAGCCAACTCTGCTGTGTTTTCATCACGTTTCCCTCTGGGGTGCTGGAGCACTGTACACATACCCGGATCAATGAAAACACTGGTACTCTCTCTCTCTACCTTTATCTCATTTCTCTCTCTCTCTCTCTCGCTCTCTCTCTCTCTCTCTCTCTCTCTCTCTCTCTCTCTCTCTCTCTCTCTCTCTCTCTCTCTCTCTCTCTCTCTCTCTCTCTCTCTCTCTCTCTCTCTCTCTCTCTCTCTTTCTCACTTCAATTTCAATTTAAGGGGCAATGTAAGCATATGTTTACATTCCCAGAGCAAGTGAAATAGATTTTTTAAAAAGGGACATAAACAATAAAAAATTAACAGAAAACATTACATTCACACACTCTCGCTGTCTCTCTCTCTGTCTCTCTCTCTCTCTCTCTCACTCTGTGTGTCTCTCTCACTCTGTGTGTCTCTCTCACTCTGTGTGTCTCTCTCACTCTGTGTGTCTCTCTCACTCTGTGTGTCTCTCTCACTCTGTGTGTCTCTCTCCACTCTGTGTGTCTCTCTCACTCTGTGTGTCTCTCTCCACTCTGTGTGTCTCTCTCACTCTGTGTGTCTCTCTCCACTCTGTGTGTCTCTCTCACTCTGTGTGTCTCTCTCCACTCTGTGTGTCTCTCCACTCTGTGTGTCTCTCTCACTCTGTGTGTCTCTCTCCACTCTGTGTGTCTCTCTCTCCACTCTGTGTGTCTCTCTCCACTCTGTGTGTCTCTCTCACTCTGTGTGTCTCTCTCCACTCTGTGTGTCTCTCTCCACTCTGTGTCTCTCTCCACTCTGTGTGTCTCTCTCACTCTGTGTGTCTCTCTCACTCTGTGTGTCTCTCTCCACTCTGTGTGTCTCTCTCCACTCTGTGTGTCTCTCTCACTCTGTGTGTCTCTCTCACTCTGTGTGTCTCTCTCCACTCTCTCAATTTCAATTCAAGGGGCTTTATTGGCATGGCAAACATATGCTTACCTTCCCAAAGCAGTGAAATAGATCATTAACAAAAGTTTCTCTCTCTGTCTATGTGAAATACATCCTGGGCATTCCCTCCTCTCACTTCCTCTCTCACTTCCTCTCTCATTTTCTCTGTTGTGTTGTGTTTTACATGTCTGTGTGTCTGTCCACAGCAGAGGCCCATGATCTTCTGCTGTTGGAAGTACTGTGTTTGACATGTCTGTGTGTCTGTCCACAGTGGAGGCCCATGATCTTCTGCTGTTGGAAGTACTGTGTTTGACATGTCTGTGTGTCTGTCCACAGTGGAGGCCCATGATCTTCTGCTGTTGGAAGTATTGTGTTTGACATGTCTGTGTGTCTGTCCACAGCAGAGGCCCACGATTTTCTGCTGTTGGTAGTACTGTGTTTGACATGTCTGTGTGTCTGTCCACAGTGGAGGCCCACGATCTTCTGCTGTTGGTAGTACTGTGTTTGACATGTCTGTGTGTCTGTCCACAGTGGAGGCCCTCGATCTTCTGCTGTTGGTAGTACTGTGTTTGACATGTCTGTGTGTCTGTCCACAGTGGAGGCCCACGATCTTCTGCTGTTGGTAGTACTGTGTTTGACATGTCTGTGTGTCTGTCCACAGTGGAGGCCCACGATCTTCTGCTGTTGGTAGTACTGTGTTTGACATGTCTGTGTGTCTGTCCACAGCAGAGGCCCAGGAGTCAGAGGATGCACAGCGGCTGCTAGGGGAAAGAACTTTGGAACAGTGGTCCCTGTTGGTAGGAGGCTCTACCATCAGCATCCTGAGCATTGTGACCTCACTGTACTACTGCTGGAAGTACTGCTGCAGACACTGCTGTCACAGGTAGGCCTACCTCAGTGGAGGTTGGTGCTGTTTAAGATGAGGCTACTGTAGACCATTGAAAAACTTTTTGTCTGTCTCTCAACCTGTCAAAATCATTCTTCCCTCTGTATCTCTATTCCAAGCTCATTTTACTGTCTCTCCATTATCTCTATCACTGCTCTCTCTTCTGCTTTGTTTTTTCTCTTTGTCTCTCTCTCTCCATTATCTCTATCACTGCTCTCTCTTCTGCTTTGTTTTTTCTCTTTGTCTCTCTCTCTCCATCATCTCTATCACTGCTCTCTCTTCTGCTTAGTTTTTTCTCTTTGTCTCTCTCTCTCTCCATCATCTCTATCACTGCTCTCTCTTCCGCTTTGTTTTTTCTCTTTGTCTCTCTCTGTCACACACAGGATGGAAAGACAGGCCTCACTCTCTCTGTCAGTAAAGTTTCCAGTAGCACTGATTCTAACACCAAAGGTTATCAGCTCTCTGACTCTAACAACAAGACTCATCAGCTCTCTGACTCTAACAGCAAGACTCATCTGCTCTCTGACTCTAACAACAAGACTCATCTGCTCTCTGACTAACAACGAGACTTATCTGCTCTCTGACTAACAACAAGACTTATCTGCTCTCTGACTCTAACAACAAGACTCATCTGCTCTCTGACTCTAACAACAAGACTCATCTGCTCTCTGACTAACAACGAGACTTATCTGCTCTCTGACTCTAACAACAAGACTCATCTGCTCTCTGACTCTAACAACAAGACTCATCTGCTCTCTGACTCTAACAACAAGACTCATCTGCTCTCTGACTAACAACGAGACTTATCTGCTCTCTGACTCTAACAACAAGACTCATCTGCTCTCTGACTCTAACAACAAGACTCATCTGCTCTCTGACTCTAACAACAAGACTCATCTGCTCTCTGACTCTAACAACAAGACTCATCTGCTCTCTGACTCTAACAACAAGACTCATCTGCTCTCTGACTCTAACAACAAGACTCATCTGCTCTCTGACTAACAACGAGACTTATCTGCTCTCTGACTAACAACAAGACTTATCTGCTCTCTGACTCTAACAACAAGACTCATCTGCTCTCTGACTAACAACGAGACTTATCTGCTCTCTGACTAACAACGAGACTTATCTGCTCTCTGACTCTAACAACAAGACTCATCTGCTCTCTGACTCTAACAACAAGACTCATCTGCTCTCTGACTAACAACGAGACTTATCTGCTCTCTGACTAACAACAAGACTCATCTGCTCTCTGACTCTAACAACAAGACTCATCTGCTCTCTGACTAACAACGAGACTTATCTGCTCTCTGACTAACAACAAGACTTATCTGCTCTCTGACTCTAACAACAAGACTCATCTGCTCTCTGACTAACAACGAGACTTATCTGCTCTCTGACTAACAACAAGACTTATCTGCTCTCTGACTAACAACGAGACTTATCTGCTCTCTGACTAACAACGAGACTTATCTGCTCTCTGACTCTAACAACAAGACTTATCTGCTCTCTGACTAACAACGAGACTTATCTGCTCTCTGACTAACAACAAGACTTATCTGCTCTCTGACTCTAACACCAAAGGTTTTCAGCTCTCTGACTCTAAAAGAAGACGTATCAGTTCTCTGACTCTAAACCAAGACTTATCAGCTCTCTGATTCTAACAACAAGACGTATCTGCTCTCTGACTCTAACACCAAATGTTTTCAGTTCTCTGACTCTAAACCAAGACTTATGTGCTCTTGTCTCTTGTTCCAGGAGGCGAATGTATGAGGTAGAGGCGTATCTGACAGATCAACACACAGAATCAGAAGTAAAGTTGTTTTCTCAGCTACACTTTTAGCTTAACATGCCGTTTTGACACAATGGAAACTTACATCCTTACGTAGAAATCCTTTATCTAGAAAGGAAGTGTTGTAACCTAAAGCACACGGAAAAGGTCATTGGTGAAAGTTAATATAGGCTACCTAACCACATGTCTCTCTAGAGTCATAGAGATAGAGCCATTGCCTGTCTCTATGGGTAGAGTGACCTCAGTAAACATAGTGACCTGCGTTACCATGAAAACCCACAGGGCCCCCCATTCGGCATGGTTATCACCGTGGTTTCCTGTTGTTCACTGTCTCGGGCCATCGTTCAGCCGTTTCTCACTCTCTCGCACACACACACACACACACACACACATACACACACACACACACACACACACACACACACACACACACACACACACACACACACACACACACACACACACACACACACACTGGTAAATGTGCTTTGGTGTTTATCATACTTGGGTTCACAATAGTGTAACACACAGTAGCTGGTGTACTGTTAACAGGGCAGAAGAATCAATCTGTCAAGCAAAGCATTTTATACCATTTGCTGTGTGGTCAGATTTAGTGTGATGTGAACATTGCAGTGAGAATTGCTTTCATTACACTTCTGTTACAGTCCTCCTTTTCATTTAGTCTTTACATTTACATGATAGAACATGATGAAATGTAAACTGATACGAGCAACATTACAAAACAACATCTCTCTCTCTCTCTCGCTCATCCAGGGGGTCACAGAGGAGCCCCCCCAGCAACCCCCTCTTCCCTCACCCCCCCAGCCTCAGCCCCAGGGTTTTGACCCCTCCAAGCTCTATGCTAAGATCAAGCTGGACCTGCTGTATGGACGGCTGTGGAAGGCCTACCAAGGGACGGCCACAACCTGGGGCCCCACAACACAGCACGGGCCACAACAAGGGCCACAACAAGGGCGACAGCAAGTGGCAGAGCCAGGGCCACAAAAGGTATGTCTTTCTTTCTACACGTTTTATATTTATCTATGTATGAGGAAACCTCACTTTTCAAAGCAGTCAATTCAAAATAAAGGAATTTATTCAACTTCTACAGTGCTTTTCATCACAAAATGTATCTTAAAGTGCTTGAAAAAGCCAAACGAACAAGAATGGAATAAAACAGCTGTATGACAGACTGGGTCTGGACTAGGATGTTCAGTTTGACTGGATGTTTTTCAGTGTTTCAAACCTCCGACAGGTGGAGTGATAGTCAAGAATGAACCACATGTTTGTAGCGGTCTGTCCATGATACGGCGTTGCTCTCCCTTCTTGACATCTCAGTCGACCAAACAGTTCCTACAGGCCCTAGTTTCGTCGCACCTTAACAACTACCCAGCTGTGCGGCAAAGGGACATAGGTACAATTGCAGTTGGTCCAGAACAAAGCAGCACCTAGGTGCACAGAGACGTACACGGAGGGAAAGAGTCAGTGACATGTCAGTCTCTCCTGGCTCAAAGTTGAGGAGAGATTGACTGCATCACCAGCTGTCTTTGTGCGAGGTGTTGATGTGTTGATGGTACCGAACTGTCTGTTCAAGCAGTTGGCAGCACAGTTCGGACACTCATCAGTCCCACACAAGACATGCAACCTGAGGTTTTGGCCTTTCTAGGGAGTTTTTCCTAGCCAACGTGCTTCTACACCTGCATTGCTTGCTGTTTGGGGTTTTAGGCTGGGTTTCTGTACAGCACTTTGAGATATCAGCTGATGTACGAAGGGCTATATAAATACATTTGATTTGATTTGATCTTTCCACAGTCCCCAGCTCCAGAATAGAGGCTGGTAAACTCAAGTATTAAGTAGAGGCATGACTACATGGAACTCTCTGCCACCCCAAGTAACTCAATTATTAAGTAGAGGCATGACTAGATGGAACTCTCTGCCACTCCAAGTAACTCAAATATTAAATAGAGGCATGACTACATGGAACTCTCTGCCACCCCAAGTAACTCAAATATTAAATAGAGGCATGACTACATGGAACTCTCTGCCACCCCAAGTAACTCAAGTATTAAATAGAGGCATGACTACATGGAACTCTCTGCCACCCCAAGTAACTCAAGTATTAAATAGAGGCATGACTACATGGAACTCTCTGCCACCCCAAGTAACTCAAATATTAAATAGGGGCATGACTACATGGAACTCTCTGCCACCCCAAGTAACTCAAGTATTAAATAGAGGCATGACTACATGGAACTCTCTGCCACCCCAAGTAACTCAAGTATTAAATAGAGGCATGACTACATGGAACTCTCTGCCACCCCAAGTAACTCAAGTATTAAATAGAGGCATGACTACATGGAACTCTCTGCCACCCCAAGTAACTCAAGCTAGCAATTTAACCAGTTTAATAAAACAGATGAAACCTTACAGCAGAAAGGGGACTGTGACGAGACACATACATTTTACATACAGTACCAGTCAAAAGTTTGGACACACCTACTCATTCCAGGATTTTTCTTTATTTTCGTTATTTATACCAAGAGTGTGCAAAGCTGTCATCAAAACAAAGGGTGGTTGCTTTGAAGAATATAAAATATATTTTTGATTTGTTTAACACTTTTTTGGTTACTACATGATTCCATATGTGTTATTTTATAGTTTTGATGTATTCAATATTATTCTACAATGTAGAAAATAGGAAAAATAAGGAAAAACCCTTGAATGAGTAGGTGAGTCCAAACTGTTGATTGGTACTGTACAGTGTATTGTAAATTGCACTGTTCTATGTATTAGACATATATATTGTGTATGTACTGATAGGTAGGCTGTGTGTGATGTTTTAAATGTATTTCAGTCCTTGACTAATAATGTTCTGTACTATGTACTATATCATGTTTCATGTGGACCCCAGGAAGAGTAGCGGCTAAAGGGGATCCTAATAAAATACCAAATACAACTTGAATACAAAGCAAAAAATAACGTTTGTTGAAGCCTGTGCATCAAAAGACACAGAAATGACACATGTACAGCATTTGATAAAGTCAACATCATAATCAGGTCTACTTCCTCCTGGGGGAAAATTGGGCATCACAGAGGGAAGAACCGGAAGAATCTGTTCTACAACTAGAACCAGAACATCAACCACCTCTGGAAGGAAGAGAGGAACCAGTGACTGAGCCTGAAACTGAGTCTGAGCTAATACCTCCACCAACCCTGGATCCTGGGACACAGATGGAGGAAATGGAGTCGGACACTGGTTTATGAGGGGAGTGTGTGTGCGTGTGTTGGGATGAATAATGTATTGTTGACATTGGTTGAATAACCCTGAAACTATCTGTCAATTAATACGATCAATCTTTATTGTCCCAGAGGGACATTTAGTGTGAGAATATTAAACTCATCTGAACTTTTAAACAGAGTTAAGGGGTTTAATAACCTTTGGCTTTTTAAAGAGACCTGTTATTACAGGAGTGAGACAGTGTATGTTTGTGGCTTTCTGTTAATATAACTGAGTTATACTGATTCATGACCAATATACAGTATATAAAATATTTTTATGTTGTACTTAACCGTTTTGCTTATTTTGCAACAAGATATTTCATTGTTCTACTGTAGGCGTATTACTGAAACCCTTTGAATATCCTTTTGCTTTATACTTAAATATACTTTGTATACTTTTATTTCAATAAAAAAATCGGACCATCAAAATTGATTCTCCTTCACTTGACATCAGTGGAGGCTGCTGAGGGGAGGACAGCTCATAAGAAATGGCATGAACAGAGCAAATGGAATGGCATCAAACCATGTACCATTCCACTGATTCCGCTCCATCCATTACCACGAGCCCGTCCTCCCCAATTAAGGTGCCCCCAACCTCCTGTGCTTGCCATTTAGATTGTGCCTGCTCTTTCTTTGGGCCACTGGGGGGCGACACAATACTTGTTGTTCGCTGACTGAAGCCCAGGGTAGAGTGACAAACACACTGTAAGGTTAATGTCTACTTTTGTAACTGAAGCACGGACAGTTTTAACAATCATAATGCAGTGCCTTCAGAACGTATTCACACCTCTTGACTTTTTCCACATTTTGTTGCATTGCAGCCAGAATTTAAAATGGATTACATTTACAATTGTGTCACTAGCCTACACATAATACCCTATAATGTCAAAGTGGAATTATGTTTTAAGATTAGATTTTTTTTATAAACTAAAAAATGAAAAGCTGAAATGTCAATAAGTATTCAATCCCTTTGTTATGGCAAGCCTAAATCAGTTTAGGAATAAACATGTGCTTAACAAGTCACATAATAAATTGCATGAACTCTTCACTCTGTGTGCAATAATAGGGTTTAAGATTACTTTTGAATGATACCTAATCTCTGTACCACACAAATACAATTATCTCTAAGGTCCCTCAGTTGAGCAGTACATTTCAAACACAATTTCAACCACAAAGATCAGGGAGGTTTTCCAATGCCTTGCAAAGAAGAGCACCTATTGCTAGATGGTAATAAAAAAAATAGCAAACATTGAATATTCTTTTGAGCATGGTGAAGTTAATAATGACACTTTGTATGGCGTATCAATATACCCAGTCACTACAAATATACAGACGTCATTCCTAACTCAGTTGCCGGAGAGGAATGAAACCGCTCAGGGATTTCACCAACAGTTACTGTTTAATGGCTTTTATAGGAGAAAACTGAGGATGGATCAACAACATTGTAGTTACTCCACAATACTAAATGACAAAGTGAAAAGAAGGAAGCCTGAACATAATTTTTTTTTCCAAAACATGCATCCTGTTTGCAACAAGTCACTAAAGTAATACTGCAAAACATGTGGACCCTTTTTTTCTGTTTTCTCCTGAATACAAAGCCTTACGTTTGGGACAAATCCAACAAAAATGTCACTGAGTACCAGTCTTCATATTTTCAAGCATGGTGGTGGCTGCATCATGTTATGGGTATGCATGTCATCGGCAAGGACTAGGGAGTTTTTTAGGATAAAAATAAACGGAATAGAGTTAAGCACAGGAGAAATCCTAGAGGAAAACCTGGTTCAGTCTGCTTTCCAACAGATACTGGGAGACAAATTCACCTTTCAGCAGGACAATAACCAAAAACATAGGCCAAATAGACACTGGAGTTACTTACCAATGTTCCTGAGTTGCCTAGTTACAGTTTTGACTAAATAGACTTGAACATCTATTTCAAGACTTGAAAATGGCTGTCTATGTCACGACTTCCGCCGGAGTCGGCCCCTCTACTTGTTCGAGCGGCGGTCGGCGGTCGACGTCACCGGCCTTCTAGCCATCGCCGATCCACTTTTCATTTTCCATTTGTTTTGTCTTTGTTTTCTACACACCTGGTTTCAATTCCCCCATAACATGTTCATTATTTAACCCTCTGGTTTCCCCCATGTTTGTGTTTGTACTATTGTTCAGGCTGTTACTGACGGCTGGTATTTTGTTGCCTTGTTTTGTTATTAAGCCCGTTTATTTCGTGGTACCGGTATTGTTCCCGCACCATAGTATTGTGTTTACACTGGTGTTATCTTGTATTAAATACCTTGTCCACGCATCTCAGCTCTCCTTCGCCTGACTCCTTTCACCAGTTACCCACAGCCTTGACAGTCTAGCAATGATCAACAAGGGTTGAAAACAGTTTGAAGGTTCTTGTTAACCTGAACCCTAACCCTAGCTTCATGTCCACATCTCGATTCAACTCTAACCTCAACCACAACTACAGATTCATGGGACGCCGGTGGGTAAAACCTTCGCCCCGACATATGCTAATATTTATATGGCAGACCGGGAGTGGACAGCCTTGACTAAATACCAGTTGGGTCCCATGTTTTAGAGACGATACCTGGATGATATCTTCGGAGTGTGGGAACATGATCTGGTACATTTCAAAACATTAATTGAAATACCCAATAACCATCATCCTACCGTAACAGTTAAATATGTCATCCAGACACATACAATCAACTTATTGGGCACAACCCTTTTTTTCATCCAGATACTGACACGCACATAGTCTCTTTACAAACAAAAGTATATTTCAAGGACACAGACACACATGTCCTACTCCACAAGTCCAGTTATCACCCTAAACATACATTCACTGGCATTGTTAAATCACAACTCAATGCATTCCATAGACTATGTACACAACAGAAAGAAGTTCATTCAGCCAAACAGACGCTCATTAGTGCACTGGTGAAGAGGGGATACTCAAAGAGGTCATTGAGGTACATAAAGGCAAACACACTGGCAGGCCTCACCCAGAACAGAATGTTTGATCCCCCCCAACCCTAACACACTAGGAGGCCTCACCCAGAACAGAATGTTTGATCCCCCCCCAACCCTAACACACTGGCAGGCCTCAACCAGAACAGAATGTTTGATCCCCCCCAACCCTAACACACTAGCAGGCCTCACCCAGAACAGAATGTTTGATCCCCCTCAACCCTAACACACTAGGAGGCCTCACCCAGAACAGAATGTTTGATCCCCCCCAACCCTAACACACTAGGAGGCCTCACCCAGAACATAATGTTTGATCCTCCAACCCTAACACACTGACAGGCCTCACCCTGAACAGAATGTTTGATCCCCCATCCCTAACACACTGGCAGGCCTCACCCAGAACAGAATGTTTGATCCCCCCAACCCTAACACACTGACAGGCCTCACCCTGAACAGAATGTTTGATCCCCCAACCCTAACACACTGGCAGGCCTCACCCAGAACAGAATGTTTGATCCCCCCAACCCTAACACACTGGGAGGCCTCACCCAGAACATAATGCTTGATCCCCCAACCCTAACACACTGACAGGCTTCACACAGAACAGAATGTTTGATCCCCCCAACCCTAACACACTGGCAGGCCTCACCCAGAACAGAATGTTTGATCCCCCCAACCCTAACACACTGGGAGGCCTCACCCAGAACAGAATGTTTAATCCCCCCAACCCTAACACACTGGGAGGCCTCACCCAGAACATAATGCTTGATCCCCCAACCCTAACACACTGACAGGCTTCACCCAGAACAGAATGTTTGATCCCCCCAACCCTAACACACTGGCAGGCCTCACCCAGAACAGAATGTTTGATCCCCCCAACCCTAACACACTGGGAGGCCTCACCCAGAACAGAATGTTTGATCCCCCCCAACCCTAACACACTAGGAGGCCTCACCCAGAACAGAATGTTTGATCCCCCCCCAACCCTAACACACTGGCAGGCCTCAACCAGAACAGAATGTTTGATCCCCCCAACCCTAACACACTGGGAGGCCTCACCCAGAACAGAATGTTTGATCCCCCCCCAACCCTAACACACTGGCAGGCCTCAACCAGAACAGAATGTTTGATCCCCCCCAACCCTAACACACTAGCAGGCCTCACCCAGAACAGAATGTTTGATCCCCCTCAACCCTAACACACTAGGAGGCCTCACCCAGAACAGAATGTTTGATCCCCCCCAACCCTAACACACTAGGAGGCCTCACCCTGAACAGAATGTTTGATCCCCCATCCCTAACACACTGGCAGGCCTCACCCAGAACAGAATGTTTGATCCCCCCAACCCTAACACACTGACAGGCCTCACCCAGAACATAATGCTTGATCCCCCAACCCTAACACACTGACAGGCTTCACCCAGAACAGAATGTTTGATCCCCCCCCAACCCTAACACACTGGCAGGCCTCACCCAGAACAGAATGTTTGATCCCCCCCAACCCTAACACACTGGGAGGCCTCACCCAGAACAGAATGTTTAATCCCCCCAACCCTAACACACTGGGAGGCCTCACCCAGAACATAATGCTTGATCCCCCAACCCTAACACACTGACAGGCTTCACCCAGAACAGAATGTTTGATCCCCCATCCCTAACACACTGGCAGGCCTCACCCAGAACAGAATGTTTGATCCCCCCCAACCCTAACACACTGGGAGGCCTCACCCAGAACAGAATGTTTGATCCCCCAACCCTAACACACTGGCAGGCCTCACCCAGAACATAATGTTTAATCCCCCCAACACTAACACACTGGGAGGCCTCACCCAGAACAGAATGTTTGATCCCCCCAACCCTAACACACTGGCAGGCCTCACCCAGAACAGGATGTTTAATCCCCCCATCCCTAACACACTGGCAGGCCTCACCCAGAACAGAATGTTTGATCACCCCAACCCTAACACACTGACAGGCCTCACCCTGAACAGAATGTTTGATCCCCGAACCCTAACACACTGGCAGGCCTCACCCAGAACAGAATGTTTGATCCCCCCAACCCTAACACACTGGCAGGCCTCACCCAGAACAGAATGTTTGATCCCCCCAACCCTAACACACTGGCAGGCCTCACCCAGAACAGAATGTTTAATCCCCCCAACCCTAACACACTGGGAGGCCTCACCCAGAACATAATGCTTGATCCCCCGACCCTAACACACTGACAGGCTTCACCCAGAACAGAATGTTTGATCCCCCCAACCCTAACACACTGGCAGGCCTCACCCAGAACAGAATGTTTGATCCCCCCAACCCTAACACACTGGGAGGCCTCACCCAGAACAGAATGTTTGATCCCCCAACCCTAACACACTGGCAGGCCTCACCCAGAACATAATGTTTAATCCCCCCAACCCTAACACACTGGGAGGCCTCATCCAGAACAGAATGTTTGATCCCCCCAACCCTAACACACTGGCAGGCCTCACCCAGAACAAGATGTTTAATCCCCCCATCCCTAACACACTGGCAGGCCTCACCCAGAACAGAATGTTTGATCACCCCAACACTAACACACTGACAGGCCTCACCCTGAACAGAATGTTTGATCCCCCAACCCTAACACACTGGCAGGCCTCACCCAGAACAGAATGTTTGATCCCCCCAACCCTAACACACTGGCAGGCCTCACCCAGAACAGAATGTTTGATCCCCCCAACCCTAACACACTGGCAGGCCTCACCCAGAACAGAATGTTTAATCCCCCCAACCCTAACACACTGGGAGGCCTCACCCAGAACATAATGCTTGATCCCCCAACCCTAACACACTGACAGGCTTCACCCAGAACAGAATGTTTGATCCCCCCAACCCTAACACACTGGCAGGCCTCACCCAGAACAGAATGTTTGATCCCCCCAACCCTAACACACTGGGAGGCCTCACCCAGAACAGAATGTTTGATCCCCCAACCCTAACACACTGGCAGGCCTCACCCAGAACAGGATGTTTGATCCCCCCAACCCTAACACACTGGCAGGCCTCACCCAGAACAGGATGTTTAATCCCCCCAACCCTAACACACTGGGAGGCCTCACCCAGAACAGAATGTTTGATCCCCCCAACCCTAACACACTGGCAGGCCTCACCCAGAACAGGATGTTTAATCCCCCCAACCCTAACACACTGGGAGGCCTCACCCAGAACATAATGCTTGATCCCCCCAACCCTAACACACTGGCAGGCCTCACCCTGAACAGAATGTTTGATCCCCCCAACCCTAACACACTGACAGGCCTCACCCAGAACAGAATGTTTGTTCCCCCCCAACCCTAACACACTGGCAGGCCTCACCCAGAGCAGAATGTTTGATCCCCCCAATCCTAACACACTGGCAGGCCTCACTCAGAACAGATTTCTTGATCCCCCTAAGCCTAACCTTAACACTAACCCTAACCTTAACCTTAACCCTAATCTCCATAACTCTCCCTGCAAAACTTTGGCCCAGGCACTGACTCCTGACCTGGGCGATCAGCCCACACCTGTTCTTAACCCTTTCCTGTTTCTGGGCCCGTATCCCTACCCCCCCCATCCTATCCCTGTCTTCCACCCTCAAACCTTTCCCAGACCCCCTGTTCCTATCCCCCCAACAGATACAGAACCCCAGGTTATACCCATCATCAGTACCTTCTCAGACATAAACAGAGTCCTTCATTTCAGACTCAAAGCCACATTCACCCAAACACAACGTGCATTTCCCCGACTCCAGGAATTCAGACCTACAATATATCAGCATTGTGCAGAAACTCCAACCTAAGGGATCTCTTAGTCTATGCAAAATGTTCCAACAAACCCACTCCTAAACCACCTATTGAACAGCAGTACTAGGGACTCCCACACGTTCAAAATCCACATGCACAAACCTCCAGTCCTATTCCACAACTCATGACCAATCGGAGCACCAACATTGTCTATGACATAACATGCACATTATGCCACAACATTTCTATAGGAGAAACCAGTCCCACAGTCTTGACACGCCTTAAACAGCACCTCTACACAATATAATTTATTTTTGTTACAGACACACCTGATAAAACATTTCCAAAACCGCCCTACAACCTCCCTCCGCATCACCGGTCTGGAGATGAAGGCCTCCTGGACCACAGGCCAGAGAAGAGCAGCTGAATCCAGGTGGATAGCAAAACTTAAGACCTTGGCTCCATTTGGTAGGAATGGTAAAGAGGAGGATAAAGCATTGACAGTGGGAGTTAGTGAGGGCTTAATTAAGAGAGCTGGAGGGGCCACCGACACGAGGAGGAAGTTCAATAGAAAATGATGTATTTATTTGCTCAATCTGGTTTTGATTAATTGAATTTGATTATATCAAGCATTTTAACATAGCACTTATCTCTGTTGCACTTAAATAACTGAATATTTAGAGTGAATTAGCTTCATGTTTTAACCATATAATTACTATACATAATACATAAGACAGTATGTAACTGACTTTACATTTGTATTGGGGTCAATTCCATTTCCAATTCCAGTCAATTCAGGGAGTACACTGAAATTCCAATTCTCTTTAATGCTTTTCAATAAGAATTTGTCATTGTAATTGACATTTCGTTTATTTATTGAATTGACTGGAATTGAAATGGAATTTACCCCGACCCTGATTGACTGGAATGAGGCCAGCACTTTAGAAGTTAATATGATTGATCTGCTAATGATTGTGTGGATGTACGCTTTTTTTCTAATGTGGCATTGCAGGTATTTATTTTGATAATAAATCGATGTTAATTTTTGTAAAGACAACACCACCAAAGCGGAGTTTCATCACGATTAAGAATTGCTAATCATTATCAAAAATAATCAATAAGTAGATTGAATGTTGTATGATGAGTGGTGTTGGTCCCAACTTTTCTCTTTCTCCCCTCTCCGTCTCTCTCCGTCTCGCTTTTCTCTCTCCATCCATCCTCTCATCCCGACATTACTGTATTCATTACTGTATTTATTACTGTATACATCACTGCATGTATTACTGTATTTATTACTGTATACATCACTGTATGTATTACTGTATTTATTACTGTATTCATTACTGTATTCATTACTGTATTTATAATTGAAGAAGGTGCAGCTGATAAGGCAGGAAGTTACTGAGCTTATTAGAGACCCATCAGTCTCTCACACACCAAACTCGCACACACACACACACACACACAAACACACACACACACACACACACACACACACACACACACACACACACACACACACACACACACACACACACACACACACACACATACACACACACACACTTTTTCTCTTTTACAGACTCACACACATTAGGATCGCACTAATAATGAATTTTACAAGGTCTCGCCAGCTGAATCAACACCGAAAAGAAAGGCCATATAAATAGATCACTTTCAGTTACTGCTGCTACGCGTGATCATGGTTTTCTTCTATGAATGATCTGTTGAGACAGACTTCAGCTTTAGTGTGTGTGTGTGTTTATCGCTCTCTCTCTCTCTGTGTGTGTGTTTGTCTCTGTGTGTGTGTGTGTGTGTGTGTCTCTCTCTCTGTGTGTGTGTGTGTGTGTGTGTGTGTTTGTCTCTCTCTCTGTGTGTGTGTGTGTGTGTTTATCTCTCTCTCTCTCTCTGTGTGTGTGTGTGTGTGTGTGTGTGTGTGTGTGTGTGTGTGTGTGTGTGTGTGTGTGTTTGTCTCTGTGTGTGTGTGTGTGTGTGTTTGTTTGTCTCTCTCTCTCTCTCTGTGTGTGTGTGTGTGTGTGTTTGTCTCTCTCTGTGTGTGTGTGTGTGTTTGTGTGTGTGTTTATCTCTCTCTCTCTGTGTGTGTGTGTGTGTGTGTGTGTGTGTGTTTGTCTCTGTGTGTGTGTGTGTGTGTGTGTGTTTGTCTCTCTCTGTGTGTGTGTGTGTGTGTGTGTGTGTGTGTGTGTGTGTGTGTGTGTGTGTGTGTGTGTGTGTGTGTGTGTCAGCTGCAGTTAAAGAGCTATTGAAAACATGAATGCCAGTAGCTGTCTAATGACACTGTATCTCCATATTCAGAACTGTAGATAGAAGGTGATTCAGATAACTGTGAACTCAGTGAACTCAACAAACATTACTGTCATGCTAGCCGTCGCAGAGAGACAGCTGTATAACTAGATCTTTCTTTAAGAACGACAGATGATTACTGATTAGGCATTTGCTCATTATCAGCCAGTGACTTCTGTAGCATATCAATATCACGGATGAATTACGAAACCGTGAATGTCAATCATAACATCTGACCAGACGAGAGGTGCACTATATTTGACCCTGGGCAGTTGTAGACTCCTCTACTTCAACCAATCCTGACTGGGACTGTCACATGTAATGGCTCTTGGCTGGTCATTTCTGAACACAGAGGCCTCCAGCTTGTCTGCTAAATCAGAAACGCACCCCACTCCCTCCTTTTCCACCAGGGAGGCGTGAGCACTCAGTTTCTGTCTGCTAAATCAGAAACGCACCCCACTCCCTCCTTTTCCACCAGGGAGGCGTGAGCACTCAGTTTCTGTCTGCTAAATCAGAAACGCACACCACTCCCTCCTTATCCACCAGGGAGGCGTGAGCACTCAGTTTCTGTCTGCTAAATCAGAAACGCACCCCACTCCCTCCTTTTCCACCAGGGAGGCGTGTGCACTCAGTTTCTGAATACAAAAAACACTTCACATTTACATTTACCTAATTAGAATTACTTAGCAGTGTCCAAAGATCAGGAAAATGAAAGAACATTTCAAGTCCATTATTACCCAAAACATCGCTGTTAGTAACATCCTGTCTCTAACCAAAGAGCTTTGATACATTCAGTCACTTTAATGTTGTTCCATTAGGTGCTAGTTAGGTACCGTACATACTGTAGTTCTTTTAAGGGGCTACAGGCTCTGCATGGTCAATCAGTGGCTTGTACAGCATTTACTGGGATGCAGCCTCTCTGCAGACGGCAGGGCAGTCACACTTCTTGTGCTTCGCAGAGCAGAGCTGTTGTGAAGGAAGTTGTCAAGGAAATGAGTTTGTGTTTATACAGGACCTCCCCATCTACCATCAACCAATCATGTCAATGCGGAGTTATACGGAGATATGCGAAGCCCTCCACATTGTTACAACATGTTGGAGGCGCACAGCGATGCGGTACGGAGCTCGGTTAGGCCGCCGTAAGCCTCCGGAGGCGCTGCAATTGCGTCACACCCTCTGTTCAGAGCCTCCAGATCGAATTCCCCAGAGCCATGATGAATTGCCTTTTACTCGCCTCCACCCTCCCCCTCCCCCCCTTTCTCTCTGTCTGGTTTTTAGGAATGGACTGCAGTCACCACAGTTCCCCTCTCTGTCCTCTAGTGGGCAGTAGAGAGTAAATCAGTGGGCTGTCAGGGTGGCAGTAATGTGCTACTTCGATTTTTTGAATATTTTAGATTTGACCTTTATTTCACCAGGTAGGCCAGTTGAGAACAGTTGTCATTTACAACTGCGACCTGGCCAAGATAAAGCAAAGCAGTGCGACAAAAAACAACAACACAGAGTTACACATGGAATAAACAAATGTACAGTCAATAACACTATAAAAAAATCTATATACAGTGTGTGCAAATGAAGTAAGATTAAGGAAGTAAGGCAATGAATTGACTATAGTGGCGAAATAATTACAATTTAGCAATTTAGCCAGCCAACGAGAGCATACAGTGGTGCAGTGGTGGGTAGTATATGGGGCTTTGGTGACAAAACGGGTGGCACTGTGATAGACTGCATCAGTTTGCTGAGTAGAGTGTTGGAGGCTATTTTGTAAATGACATCGCTGAAGTTAGGTAGGATAGTCAGTTTTACGAGGGTATGTTTGGCAGCATGAGTGAAGGATGCTTTGTTGCGAAATTGGAAGCCGATTCTAGATTTAATTTTGGATTGGAGATGCTTAATGTGAGTCTGGAAGGAGAATTTACAGTCTAACCAGATACCTAGCTATTTGTAGTTGTCCACATATTCTAAGTCAGAACCGTCCAGAGTAGTGATGCTAGTCGGGCGGGCAGGTGCGGGCAGCGATCGGTTGAAGAGCATGCATTTAGTTTTACTTGCATTTCAGAGCAGTTGGAGGCCACGGAAGGAGAGTTGTATGGCACTTCTACTTTGAGAGGAACAGTAATGTGCTCCTACTTTGAGAGGAACAGTAATGTGCTGCTACTTTGAGAGGGACAGTAATGTGCTGCTACTTTGAGAGGGACAGTAATGTGCTGCTACTTTGAGAGGAACAGTAATGTGCTGGTACTTTGAGAGGAACAGTAATGTGCTGCTACTTTGAGAGGAACAGTAATGTGCTGCTACTTTGAGAGGAACAGTAATGTGCTGCTACTTTGAGATATCAGCTGATGTACGAAGGGCTATATAAATACATTTGATTTGATTTGATTAGAGGAACAGTAATGTGCTGCTACTTTGAGAGGAACAGTAATGTGCTGCTACTTTGAGAGGAACAGTAATGTGCTGCTACTTTGAGAGGAACAGTAATGTGCTGCTACTTTGAGAGGAACAGTAATCTGCTGCTACTTTGAGAGGAACAGTAATGTGCTGCTACTTTGAGAGGAACAGTAATCTGCTGCTACTTTGAGAGGAACAGTAATGTGCTGCTACTTTGAGAGGAACAGTAATGTGCTCCTACTTTGAGAGGAACAGTAATGTGCTGCTACTTTGAGAGGAACAGTAATCTGCTGCTACTTTGAGAGGAACAGTAATGTGCTGCTACTTTGAGAGGAACAGTAATCTGCTGCTACTTTGAGAGGAACAGTAATGTGCTGCTACTTTGAGAGGAACAGTAATGTGCTGCTACTTTGAGAGGGACAGTAATGTGCTGCTACTTTGAGAGGAACAGTAATGTGCTGCTACTTTGAGAGGAACAGTAATGTGCTGCTACTTTGAGAGGAACAGTAATGTGCTGCTACTTTGAGAGGAATAGTGAGTCATATAAATAATAGCTGGGTGGAAGAAATAATGTGAGCTGCCAGGAGGGATGGAGGGAGGGAGGGAGGGAGGGGGGGAGGGAGGAGGTAGGTAGGTAGGGAGGGTGGAGGGAGGGAGGGAGGGAGGAGGGAGGGAGGGAGGGAGGGAGGGAGGGAGGGGGGGAGGTAGGTAGGTAGGTAGGGAGGGGTGGAGGGAGGGATGGAGGGAGGGATGGAGGGAGGGAGGGGTGGAGAGAGGGATGGAGGGAGGGAGGGAGGGAGGGAGGGAGGGAGGGAGG
>NC_143030.1:14824592-14832092 GCF_057628025.1 Oncorhynchus mykiss
AATTGGGGTTAGTATTAGAATTAGGGTTAGGGTAAGGGGTTAAGTTTAGGTTTAGGGTTTAGGGTTTGGGTTAGGGTTACAGGTTTATGTTAGGGTTAAGGTTAGGGTTACATTTAGGGTTAGGGAAAATAGGATTTTGAATGGAAAACATTTTAGGTCCCAGTGAGGATAAAAGAACATAACGTGTGTGTGAGTGTGTATGTGTGTGTGTGTGTGTATTTGGGGGGGGGGGGGGGGGGGGGGGGGGGGGCACTTGCCTATTGTTGGCTCTAACTCAGTACAAACAGATGAGCTTCATAGCATTTCCTCCTCTGCACACTCTCTCTTTTTTCCCCCATCTTTATTTAACCAGGTAGGCTAGTTGAGAACAAGTTCTCATTTGCAACTGCGACCTGGCCAAGATAAAGCGTAGCAACTCGACACATAAAACAACACAGAGTTACACATGGAATAAACAAAACATACAGTCAATAATACAGTAGAACAAAAGAAAACAAAAAGTCTATATACAGTGAGTGCAAATGAGATAAGTTAAGGAAATAAATAGGCCATGGTGGCGAAGTAATTACAATATAGCAATTAAACACTGGAATGGTAGATCGGCAGAAGATGAATGTGCAGATAGAGATACTGGGGTGCAAAGGAGCAAAATAAATAAATAAATACCAGTATGGGGATGAGGTAGGTAGATAGCCCATCTATGTACAGGTGCAGTGATCTGTAAGCTGCTCTGACAGCTGGTTCTTAAAGCTAGTGAGGGAGATGTGAGTCTTCAGCTTCAGAGAGTTTTGCAATTCGTTCCAGTCATGGGCAGCAGAGAACTGGAAGGAAAGACGACCAAAGGAGGAATTTGCCTTGGGGGTGACCAGTGAGATATACAGTACCTGCTGGAGAGCGTGCTACGAGTGGGTGCTGCTATGGTGACCAGTGAGCTGAGATAAGGCAGGGCTTTACCTAGCATAGGCTTGTAGATAACCTGTAGACAGTGGATTTGGCGACGAGTATGAAGCGAGGGCCAACCAACGAAAGCGTACAGGTCGCAATGGTGGGTAGTGTATGGGGCTTTGGTGACAAAACGGATGGCACTGTGATAGACTGCATCCAGTTTGTTGAGTAGAGTGTTGGAGGCTATTTTATAGATGACATCACCGAAGTCGAGGATCGGTAGGATGGTAAGTTTTGCGAGGGTATGTTTGGCAGCATGAGTGAAGGATGCTTTGTTGCGATATAGGAAGCCGATTCTAGATTTAATTTTGGATTGGAGATGCTTAATGTGAGTCTGGAAGGAGAGTTTACAGTCTAACCAGACACCCAGGTATTTGTAGTTGTCCACATATTCTAAGTCAGAGCCGTCCAGCGTAGTGATGCTGGATGGGCGAGCAGGTGCGGGCAGGGATCGGTTGAAGAGCATGCATTTAGTTTTACTTGCGTTTAAGAGCAGTTGGAGGCTACGGATGGAGAGTTGTATGGCATTGAAGCTCGTCTGGAGGTTAGTTAACACAGTGTCCAGAAGTATACAGAATGGTGTCGTCTGCGTAAAGGTGGATCAGAGAATCGCCAGAAATTCAATTCAAGGGGCTTTATTGGCATGGGAAACATATGTTAACATTGCCAAAGCAAGTGAAGTAGATAATAAATAAAAATGAAATAAACAATAAAAATGAACAGTAAACATTACACCTACAGAAATTCCAAAAGAAAATAGACATTACAAATGTCATATTATGGCTATATACAGTGTTGTAACAATGTGCAAATGGTTAAAGTACAAAAGGGAAAATAAATCAACTGAAATATGGGTTATATTTACAATGGTGTTTATTCTTCACTGGTTGCCCTTTTCTTGTGGTAACAGGTCACAAATCTTGCGGCTGTGATGGCACACTGTGGAATTTCACCCAGTAGATATGGGAGTTTATCAAAATCGGGTTTGTTTTCGAATTCTTTGTGGATCTCCGTAAACTTAGGGAAATACGTGTCTCTAATATGGTTATACGTTGGACAGGAGGTTAGGAAGTGCAGCTCAGTTACCACCTCATTTTGTGGGCAGTGAGCACATAGCCTGTCTTCTCTTGAGAGCCAGTTCTGCCTACGGCGGCCTTTCTCAATAGCAAGGCTATGCTCACTGAGTCTGTACATAGTCAACACTTTCCTTAAGTTTGGGTCAGTCACAGTGATCAGGTATTCTGCCACTGTGTACTCTCTGTTTAGGGCCAAATACTGTAGAATTTTAGTTTGCTCTGTTTTTTTGTTAGTTCTTTCCAACTTGGCAAGTAATTATCTTTTTGTTTTCTCATGATTTGGTTGGGTCTAATTGTGTTGCTGTCCTGGGGCTATGTGGGGTCTGTTTGTGTTTGTGAACAGAGCCCCAGGACCAGCTTGCTTATGGGACTCTTCTCCAGGTTCATCTCTCTGTAGATGATGGCTTTGTTATGGAAGGTTTGGGAATCGCTTCCTTTTAGGTGGTTGTAGAATTTAACGTCTCTTTTCTGGATTTTGATAATTAGCGGGTATCGGCCTAATTCTGCTCTGCATGCATTATTTGGTGTTCTACGTTGTGCACGTAGGATATTTTTGCAGAAATATGCATGCAGTCTCAATTTGGTGCTTGTCCCATTTTGTGAATTATTGATTGGTGAGCGGACACCAGACCTCACAACCATAAAGGGCAATGGGCTCTATAACTGATTCAAGTATTTTATGCTCCTTTTGATGGCATAGCCCTTCTTGCCTTGTCTCTCAGCTCGTTCACAGCTTTGTGGAAGTTACCTGTGGCGCTGATGTTTAGGCCGAGGTATGTATAGTTTTTTGTGTGCTCCAGGGCAACGGTCACTAGATGGAATTTGTCTTTGTGGTCTTGGCAACACCATTATTTCTGTCTTACTGAGACTTACTGTCAGGGTCCAGGTCTGACCGAATGTGTGAAGAAGGTCTAGGTGCTGCTGTAGGCCTTCCTTGGTTGGGGACAGAAGCACCAGATCATCAGCAAACAGTCGACATTTGACTTCAGATTATAGTAGCGTGAGGCCAGGTGCTGCAGACTGTTCTAGTGCCCTCGCCAATTCGTTGATAAATGTGTTGTAGAGGGTGGGGCTTAAGCTGCATGCCTGTCTCACACCACGGCCCTGTGGGAAGAAATGTGTGTGTTTTTGCCAATTTTAACCGCACACTTGTTGTTTGTGTACATGGATTTTATAATGTCGTATGTTCTTCCCCCAACACTGCTTTCCAACTATTTGTATAGCAGACCCTCATGCCAAATTGAGTCGGAGGCTTTTTTGAAATCAACAAAGCATGAGAAGACTTTACCTTTGTTTTGGTTTGTTTGTTTGTCAATTAGGGTTTGCAGGGTGAATACGTGGTCTGTCGTACGGTCATTTGGTTAAAAAGCCAAATTGACATTTGCTCAGTACATTGTTTTCACTGAAGAAATGTACGGGTTTGCTGTTAATGATAATGCAGAGGATATTCCCAAGGTTGCTGTTGACACATATCCCACGGTAGTTATTGGGGTCAAATTTGTCTCCACTTTTGTGGATTGGGGTGATCAGTCCTTGGTTCCAAATATTGGGGAAGATGCCAGACCTAAGGATGATGTTAAAACATTTTAGTATAGCCATTGGGAATTTGTTATCTGTATATTTTATAATTTCATTGAGGATATCATCAACACCACAGGCTTTTTTGGGTTGGAGGGTTTTTATTTTGTCCTGTAGTTCATTCAAGGTAATTGAAGAATTCAGTGGGATCTGGTCATCTTTAATAGTATTCTTCAATTACATTGAGCTGATTTCTGACTGCTGTTCCTTCTTTTTCCATAGTGTATTTCTGTATTGTTTTAGTGATTCACCATAGTGAAGGTGTAGACTCAGGTTGTCTTGGTCTCTGTGTTTTTGTGGGCAGGATTTTCAATTTCTTTCTCAGGTTTTTGCATTCTTCATCAGATCATTTGTCATTGTTGTTCATTATCTTCAGTTTTCTGTTTGAAATGTTTTGATAGGGAAGCTGAAGTCAAATAAACTGTTAAGATTTTCTACTGCCAAGTTTACACATTCACTATTACAGTGGAACATTTTACCCAGGAAAAAAGGCTAAAAGGGATTGAATTTGTTGTTGCCTAATTGTTTTTTGGTAGGTTTCTACACTACATTCTTCCATCTATAGCATTTCTTGATTTTACTCAGTTCCTTGGCTTTGATGCCTCATGATTGAGTATTGCTCTGTTCAAGTAGACTGTGATTTTGCTGTGATCTGATAGGGGTGTCAGGGGGCTGACTGTGAACGCTCTGGGAGACACTGGGTTGAGGTCAGTGATAAAGTAGTCTACAGTACTACTGCCAAGAGGTGAGCTATAGGTGTACCTACCATAGGAGTCCTCCCAAAGTCTACCATTGACTATGTACATACCCAGCATGTGACAGAGCTGCGGGAGTTGTGACCCGTTTTTGTTGGTTATGTTGTCTTAGTTGTGTCTAGGGGGCATATGGGGAAGGGAATGCTGTCACCTCCAGGTAGGTGTTTGTCCCCCTGTGTGCTGAGGGTGTCAGGTTCTTGTCCAGTTCTGGCATTTAGGTCGCCACAGACTAGTACATGTCCCTGGGCCTGGAAATGATTGATTTCCCCCTCCAGGATTGAGAAGCTGTCTTTATTAAAGTATGGGGATTCTAGTGGGGGGATATAGGTATCACACAGGAAGTTACTTTTATCTGTTAAGATCATTTCCTTTTGAATTTCTAGCCAAATGTAAAATGTTCCTGTTTTGATTCATTTAAAAGGGTGAGTTAGGTCTGCTCTATATCAAATTACCATACCCCCTGAGTCCCTTCCCTGTTTCACACCTGGTAGTTTGGTGGATGGGACTACCAGCTCTCTGTAACCTAGAGGGCAACCAGTGGGTCCGTCTCCGCTATACTAGGTTTCTTGTAGGATGACATTGTCTGTATTTCTGAGTTCTTTGATGAATTCCAGGTTCCTGCTCTTTAGGCCAAAGGCAGATGACCTCAGGCCTTGGATATTCCAGGATGATATAGTGAAGGATTTGTGTTCCATAAAGTGTCCAATGTTGTTGGTCGTGTGGTTTGGCCTCAGGCCAGTAAGTGTGAGCAGAGCCTGCTGAGCATCTGGTACATTCCATTGACTTGGGCTAGTGTAACACTGGGGGTTGGGCCTGTTTGCCCACTCACGGCCTGGGCGTATGTGTGACTTGTTGAGGGGGCATGGGGTGGGCAGGAGGGGCATATGTCTGATCTGAGGGGGCCTGAATGGGGTCTGGGCATGGTTGACTTGGGGGAGTGTGGATGTGGGTGGTGGTGCTGTGGTCTGGATGTAGGCCCTCTCGGCGTGGGTCCTCTATATGTAGGTCCTCTATGTGTAGGGGGGGCTCCCGCAGGTCTGGGAGAGTGTCTCGCTGGTCTGGGAGAGTGTCCCGCTGGTCTGGGAGAGTGTCTCACTGGTCTGGGAGAGTGTCTCGCTGGTCTGGGAGAGTGTCTCGCTGGTCTGGGAGAGTGTCCCGCTGGTCTGGGAGAGTGTCCCGCTGGTCTGGGAGAGTGTCTCGCTGGTCTGGGAGAGTGTCTCGCTGGTCTGGGAGAGTGTCTCGCTGTTCTGGGAGAGTGTCTCGCTGGTCTGGGAGAGTGTCTCGCTGGTCTGGGAGAGTGTCCCGCTGGTCTGGGAGAGTGTCCCGCTGGTCTGGGAGAGTGTCTCGCTGGTCTGGGAGAGTGTCTCGCTGGTCTGGGAGAGTGTCCCGCTGGTCTGGGAGAGTGTCCCGCTGGTCTGGGAGAGTGTCTCGCTGGTCTGGGAGAGTGTCTCGCTGGTCTGGGAGAGTGTCCCGCTGGTCTGGGAGAGTGTCCCGCTGGTCTGGGAGAGTGTCTCGCTGGTCTGGGAGAGTGTCTCGCTGGTCTGGGAGAGTGTCTCGCTGGTCTGGGAGAGTGTCTCGCTGTTCTGGGAGAGTGTCTCGCTGGTCTGGGAGAGTGTCTCGCTGGTCTGGGAGAGTGTCTCGCTGGTCTGGGAGAGTGTCTCGCTGGTCTGGGAGAGTGTCTCGCTGTTCTGGGAGAGTGTCTCGCTGGTCTGGGCGGGGTGTCTGTTGATCTGTTTCTTCTGTGTGAAGTGTTGGGGATGCGTTTGAGAGTGATGTCCTTAAGGGTCTGGGCGAAGGTGGGCACTGCTGCCTTGTATAGGTGGACCTGGTCGTAAAGGCTGGTCAAGTCCAGGGTGAAGTGGTGGGCCAGGAAAACATTTGGTTTAGAGGCACAGTTACTGCAAATACTTGCATTTACCCACCGTATGGTAGCAGGGTGAAAGTATTTGTGGTAGCAGGGTGGAGATAACCACATGTGCGTTGGGGAAGGTAGAAGAAGCTTGTTCAATCACTACCTTCAGTGCTGTGGCCACCCTTTCCTGCTGTGCTCTCAGGTCGTTTGTGCCTGTGTGTATTATTATGTGGCTAGGTGACCCTAGTTGGTCTTCAGGCGTGCTATGTGCTTGGACATCAGAGTTTAGACACTGTGTTTGGGCAAAGTTTTTTTTTCTTGTATATATTTCCCATTTGAGTCCATAAGGAGTCCTCTCTCTCTCTCTCTCTCTCTGTCTCTCTGTGTGTCTCTCTCTGTCTCTGTGTATGTCTCTCTCTCTCTCTCTGCGTCTCTATCTCTGTGTGTGTGTCTCTCTCTCTCTGTCTCTGTGTATATGTCTCTCTCTCTCTCTCTCTCTCTCTCTCTCTCTCTCTCTGTGTGTCTCTGTATCTGTGTATGTCTCTCTCTCTCTGTGTCTCTCTCTCTATCTCCATCATTTCAGATATAAATTAGCAGGAGTGATTGTTGTTGCCAGTGTACATCGTCAGCGACAATGTCAAAGTAATCTGGACTGAAACAGTCTATCCAGCACAATGGAAATACTCTGTGCTGATTCATTTACATCCTGTCCCTCCCAAATAACCGGAACAATGACTCTGCTATCTGTCATACACACACACAGAGACTGTGCATCAAATGGCACCCTATTCCATATATAGTCCACTACTTTTGAATGATCATCACACACACAGCGTCAGTAGCACAGTGTGCTTCATCATCTTTCTCTCAGCGTCCCTCTCGTCTTTTCTCTTTCATTCCACACAGCTATTCATGTTCTGTCGTCTTCCATCTTCCCTCCCCTCTCTTTCTCCTCCCCCTTTCTCTCCCTTCGGTCTCATGCAATTTTCCTCTGTTTCTGTCTGGACTGTTTCATGGTCTACAGAGCAAATCAGTGGACTGGAAGCATGAAACTTCATTAACGTGTGTGATAGACAGAGAGGGAGGGGGGTTGAAAGAGGGGGTGAAAGAAAGAGAGTGAGAGGGAGACAGAGAGAGAGTGAGAGAGAGGGGGTGGGGAGAAATACGGTTTAATGTGTGGATCTCTACAGCTGGGCGAGAGTGGCCCTTTATGGCACTCAGTGAAGCTGATACATAAAACACACACACACACACTCTCTCTCAATTCATCTGCAGAGAAATAAACAGCAACTGT
>NC_143030.1:14834592-14924592 GCF_057628025.1 Oncorhynchus mykiss
TGCAGGTTTTTTGTTTTTTCCTTCCAATTAAGCCCTAGTCAACCAGGTGTGTGGAGTTCCTTACTACATTAATTAATCAATCAAGTACAAGAGAGGAGTGAAAACCCCCAGCCACTAGACCCTCCGTGGAATGAGTTTGACTTCTGTGACGTAAGGTATTCCCTTACTGACTTGTATATTTAAGTAAACATTTTAAATGGACACCATAGGGAATTTAACATTAGATTCACACCAGTGGAGGCTGGTGGGAGCAGCTATAGGACAATGGGCTCATTGTCATGGCCGGAATGGAATAATGAAATGGTATCAAACACATCAAACATGGAAACCACCTGTTTGACTTTGTTCCGTTAATGCCACTCCAGCCATTACAATGAGCCCGTCCTCCTATAGTTCATCCCACCAGCCTCCTCTGATACACATAGATAAACATAAAACTAAGACACAATGTGGTTCAAAACGTTAAAGCAGTTCAACGTTTACTTGCCCACCAGGCCAAGCTGCTAAGGCAGATTAAAAAGCATTTTGCAGTGAAGTAGAAGTCCCCTGCACCTGTTAAATCTACCTACGCTAGAATCAATTGAATAAGATTTAAATCACTGAGAGGAAAGAGTGTTCACGAAAGCTACTCTTTCTCTACGTCCAGCTAGTCTGTGTTATGGTGGTGAGCAGAGCATTATATTTAGAATTTTGAATATGTTTTCTAGACATTCATGTTATGTTCACGGTGAGCTAACATGGCTGCCACAGAACGTTGCAGTGTCATGTAAATTCATCATAATGCACAACCCTCAATGGCCCAACTTTCTAAATGCATCTGGTTGTGACTGTAAATTGCCAGCTGTCCACTCTGGTAGCATAGCTGTTGAATATGTATTAGAGATAGGACTATCAGGTGACTGTAATTACAAACCAGAGAGGAACCAGAACTACTTCAGCATTACACACACACATGCACTCACCCACAGACTGACTGAACGAGAAAAGGAGAGGGAAATTATAGTCACATCACTTGGACAAGGGGAGGGGAGGACAGACACAGACACAGACACAGACACAGACACAGACACAGACAGACAGACAGACAGACAGACAGACAGACAGACAGACAGACAGACAGACAGACAGACAGACAGACAGACAGACAGACAGAGAGAAGGCTTTGAGGGGACTCCTATGGTAGGTACACCTATAGCTCATCTCTTGTCAGTAGTACTATAGACTACTTCATCACTCACCTCAACCCAGAGTCTCTCAGAGCGTTCACAGTCAGTCCACTGACACCCCTATCAGATCACAACAAAATCACACTCTACTTGAACAGAGCAGAGCCAAAGAAACTGAATAACATTAACAATTGTGTGGTCTTAACATTATATATACTCCCCTTGTCCTCAAGGTAAAAAAGGACCCACCTTCACTAAACCCCTAAAATAAAGCAGCTTAATTCATCCTCCTGCAGTTGTAAGTTCCAATGACTTTGTCCAGGTTTTCCACGCCTCTTTTGTTGTGGTTGTAGTCCAGGATGATGGCTGGCTTCCTGTCCTCATGATCACTGATCTCAGACGTTTTGTGCAGTGTGCTCAGGAGGACCACATTCTTGTTCGTCTTTGAGAGGTAAGAAACTAGAGTGGTGGTGGGGGTGAAGGCAAACTTTGATGAGAAGGCCTCTCTCCCCGTTGTTGCAAGGAGGAGCTCTGCCTTGATCTTTCTAACTGTGCCAACCATGGTGATCTTCCTCTTCAGGAGCTGCTGGGTGAGTTCAATCAGTAGCACACATCATCTCCATTTCTCTCTCTCTGTGTCTGTGTGTCTGTGTGTGTGTCTGTATGTGTGTGTGTGTGTGTGTGCGTGCGTGCGTGCGTGCGTGCGGTGCGTGCGTGCGTGCGTGCGTGCGTGCGTGCGTGCGTGCGTGTGTGTGTGTGTGTGTGTGTGTGTGAATTATTTTATAACTGCCGGGTCAAAAAATGACCCTAAGACAATCTTTGTACCCTGGTGGTGTACAGCTTTCATGGAAATATGAACAAAGGCGATGTTTCACTTTTTCTAATGGGGGACAGTCATCAAATTGAAAAAATATAATTTAGGGTGTTTTCTCTGCTGTTAAACATAGTGGCAGGTCCTTTTTTTTACCCTTAAGACAATATAAGGGTTAAGAAAGGCTATAGATGGAAGGAAAGTAGTGTTGAAACCTACCAACTAGGCAACAACAAATTCAATCCCTTTTTGACAACTTCCTGGACAAAAAGTTCCACTGTAATAGTGAAGGTGTAAACTTGGCAGTAGAAAACCTTAACAGAATATTTGATATCTCATCTTCCCTTTCAAATCTAAAAATGTCAAACAGAAAACCAAAGAAAATTAACAGCAATGACAAATGGTTTGATGAAGAATGCAAAAACCTAAGAAAGAAATTGAAAAACTTGTCCAACAAAAACATAGAGACCCTGAAAACCTGAGTCTACGTCTTCACTATGGAGAATCACTAAAACAATACAGAAATACACTATGGAAAAAGAAGGAACAGCACGTCAGAAATCAGCTCAATGTAATTGAAGAATCCATAGACTCTAACCACTTCTGGGAAAATTGAAAAACACTAAACAAACAACAATACGAAGAGTTATATATCCAAAATTGAGATGTATGGGTAAACCGCTTCTCCAATATTTTTGGCCCTATAACAAATAGCTGAAACATATCCATGATCAAATACTCATCTTAGAATCAACTATTAAAAACTACCAGAACCTACTGGATTCTCCAATTACATTGAATGAACTACTGAACAAAATGTAAACCCTCCAACCCAAAAAGGCCTGTGGTGTTGATGATATCCTAAATGATATTATATTGGCTATACTTAAACTCTTTAACATCATCCTTAGCTCTGGCATCTTCCCCAATATTTGGAACCAAGGACTGATCACCCCAATCCACAAAAGTGGAGACAAATTTGAACTACAGTGGGATATGCAGTAGTTATTATAGATCGACAGGGATATTATAGATCGGCAGGTAAGGGTGCTCTCGAAGCGGCTAGATGTTCATTAACATTTGGCCATCAGGTTCACAACCAATGCTCCTCATAGGACACATTACTGCACTCTATACTCCTCTGTAAACTGGTCATCTCTGTATACCCGTCGCAAGACCCACTGGTTGATGCTTATTTATAAAACCCTCTAAGGCCTCACTCCCCCCTATCTGAGTTATCTATTGCAGCCCTTATTCTCCACAAACAACACCCGTTCTGCCAAAGGTCTCCAAAGCACACACATCCCTGGGTCTCTCCTCTATTCAGTTCGCTGCAGCTAGCGATGGATCGAGTTGCAACAAACACTCAAGCTGGACAGTTTTATCTCAATCTCTTCATTCAAAGACTCAATCATGGACAATCTTATTGACAGTTGTGGCTGCTTTGTGTGATGTATTGTTGTCTCTACCTTCTTGACCATTGTGCTGTTGACTTTGCCCAATAATGTTAGTGCCATGTTTTTGTGCTGCTACCATGTTGTGTTGCTACCATGTTATTGTCATGTTGTGTTGCTACCATGCTGTGTTGTCATGTGTTTCTGCCTTGTTATGTTGTTGTCTTATAGGTCTCTCTTTATGTAGTGTTGTGTCTCCCTTGTTGTGATGTGTGTTTTGTCCTATATTTATTGGGCATTTATTTATTTACTCGGCAGGAGGCTTTTTGCCTTTTGGTAGGCCGTCATTGTAAATAAGAATTTGTTCTTAACTGCCTTGCCTAGTTAAATAAAGGTTAAATACATTTTAAAAATGCATCAACAGCAACCGTGGGAAAATCATCTGCATTATCATTAACAGCAGACTAGTTCATTTCCTCAGTGAAAACAATGTACTTACCAAATTACAGTATGACAGAACACATATTCCCCCTACACACACTAATTGACAAACAAACAAACCAAAACACAGACAGTCTTCTCATGCTTTGTTGATTTAAAAAAAATGTTTTGACTCAATTTGGCATTAGGGTCTGCTATATAAATTGATGGAAAGTGGTGTTGGGGGGGGGGGGGGGGGAATACAATACAATACAATATTATAAAATCCATGTACACAAACAAGTCTGTGTTTAAAATTGGCAAAGAAAACGCACACATTTCTTCCCACACGGCCGTGGGGTGAGACAGGGATGCAGCTTCAGCCCCACCCTCTTCAACATATATATCAACGAATTGGCGAGGGCACTAGAACAGTCTGCAGCAACCCCGCCTCACCCTACTAGAAACTGAAGTCAAATGTCTACTGGTTGCTAATGACCTGGTGCTTCAGTCATCATCCAAGGAGGGCCTACAGCAGCACCTAGATCTTCTGCACAGATTCTGCCAGACCTGGTTCCTGACAGACCTGGGCCCTGACAGACCTGGGCCCTGACAGACCTGGGCCCTGACAGACCTGGTTCCTGACAGACCTGGGCCCTGACAGACCTGGGCCCTGACAGACCTGGTTCCTGACAGACCTGGGCCCTGACAGACCTGGGCCCTGACAGACCTGGTTCCTGACAGACCTGGGCCCTGACAGACCTGGGCCCTGACAGAACTGGGCCCTGACAGACCTGGGCCCTGACAGACCTGGGCCCTGACAGACCTGGGCCCTGACAGACCTGGGCCCTGACAGTAAATCTCAGTAAAATACATATAATGGGGTTGCAAAAAAGGTCCAGTCACCAGGACCACAAATACAAATTCCATCTAGACACCGTTGCCCTGGAGCACACAAATACTATACATACCTCGGCCTAAACATCAGCACAACAGGTAACTTCTACAAAGCTGAGAGACAAGGCAAGAAGGGCCTTCTATGCCATCAAAAGGAACATCAAATTTGGCATAGCAATTAGGATCTGGCTAAAACTACTTGAATCAGTTATACAACCCATTGCCCTTTATGGTTGTGAGGTCTGGAGTCCGCTCACCAACCAAGACTTCACAAAATGGGACTAACACCAAATGGAGACTCTGCATGCAGAATTCTGCAAAAATATCCTCTGTGTACAACGTAAGACACCAAAATATAACGCATGCAGAGCAGAATTAGGCCGATACCCGCTAATCATCAAAATCCAGAAAAGAGTTGTTAAATTCTACAACCACCTAAAAGGAAGCGATTCCCAAACCTTCCATTAATAACAAAGCCATCACCTACGGAGAGATGAACCTCCTGCCAAATGTATGACCATATTAGAGACACGTATTTCCCTCAGATTACATAGATCCACAAAGAATTTGAAAACAAACCTAATTTTGTAAAACTCCCCTATCCACTTGATGAAATTCCACAGTGTGCATTTGTGACCTGTTGCCAAAAGGGCAACCAGTGAAGAACAAACACTCGTGAGTGTAATGTTTACTGTTAATTTGTATTGTTTATTTCACTTTTGTTTATCTACTTCACTTGCCAATAAAGCCTTTACATTTAATTGAATTGAGAGATAAAGAAAGACAGATAGAGAGCTAGAGAGAGAGAGAAGAAAGAGAAAGAAAGAGAGAGCTAGAGAGAAGAGAGAGAGAGAGAGAAAGAAAGAAAGAGAGAGCAAGAGAAAGAGAGAAAGAAAGAAAGAGAGGAAAACAGGATGCACACCGTTAGTCTACAGGATGGTGGCTGTGACAGCAGCAACACAGCCAGACCAGGGGGTGCACAGCGGTTGTCTACAGGATGGTGGCTGTGACAGCAGCAACACAGCCAGACCAGGGGGTGCACAGCGGTTGTCTACAGGACGGTGGCTGTGACAGCAGCAACACAGCCAGACCAGGGGGTGCACAGCGGTTGTCTACAGGATGGTGGCTGTGACAGCAGCAACACAGCCAGACCAGGGGGTGCACAGCGGTTGTCTACAGGATGGTGGCTGTGACAGCAGCAACACAGCCAGACCAGGGGGTGCACAGCGGTTGTCTACAGGATGGTGGCTGAGACAGCAGCAACACAGCCAGACCAGGGGGTGCACAGCGGTTGTCTACAGGATGGTGGCTGTGACAGCAGCAACACAGCCAGACCAGGGGGTGCACAGCGGTTGTCTACAGGATGGTGGCTGTGACAGCAGCAACACAGCCAGACCAGGGGGTGCACAGCGGTTGTCTACAGGATGGTGGCTGTGACAGCAGCAACACAGCCAGACCAGGGGGTGCACAGCGGTTGTCTACAGGATGGTGGCTGTGACAGCAGCAACACAGCCAGACCAGGGGGTGCACAGCGGTTGTCTACAGGATGGTGGCTGTGACAGCAGCAACACAGCCAGACCAGGGGGTGCACAGCGGTTGTCTACAGGACGGTGGCTGTGACAGCAGCAACACAGCCAGACCAGGGGGTGCACAGCGGTTGTCTACAGGATGGTGGCTGTGACAGCAGCAACACAGCCAGACCAGGGGGTGCACAGCGGTTGTCTACAGGATGGTGGCTGTGACAGCAGCAACACAGCCAGACCAGGGGGTGCACAGCGGTTGTCTACAGGATGGTGGTTGTGACAACAGCAACACAGCCAGACCAGGGGGTGCACAGCGGTTGTCTACAGGATGGTGGCTGTGACAACAGCAACACAGCCAGACCAGGGGGTGCACAGCGGTTGTCTATGGCTAACAGTCTGGTTTAATCAGTCTGTATTGGTCACAAAGTCTGTCTTCCATTTCAGAAACAATATTGTTCTAACGTCTATACTCAGAGTCAATAGTCACCTTTGAGAAGCAATTCCTCTCAACCACACCCACAGATTGGGGAAAACAAACATTATTTCCATTTGACCCCCATTGTAAAAGAGCCGACTTGCTTGTTGATTTTTTGTTATGCCGAAATAACAAAACATGGCGAAAAGCTGCGGTGTTATTCAGTGTACATGTATCCAAGTCAAAAATCCCGACCTACGGTTCACAATTCTCCCATGTATGTAAATAGATACTGCGAAAGAGCCCTGTGGCTTCAGGCTATTCAGCGTGGGAGAATCTCAGAGTAGACCAAATGTAGCTAAATGTGTGGAAAAGATTTCACCACAGGTAAGACATTTAGCTTGTTTAGCATCGTCCATTTGTAACCTCTCACTTGTAGCTGTATAGTCCGTTTGTTTGTGTTGTTGGTCTTGGTCTAAGTGTCCCGGTCGGTGGCTAGCTAAGTGTCCCGGTCAGTGGCTAGCTAAGTGTCCCGGTCAGTGGCTAGCTAAGTGTCCCGGTCAGTGGCTAGCTAAGTGTCCCGGTCGGTGCCAACTAAGTGTTCCAGTCGGTAGCTAGCTAGCACTCACTCAAGTGGCTGCTAGCATAGCCATGAAAAGGGGCATGAGGGAAGCCCTATAAAGTATGACTTTTTAGTAGTGAGAACACTCAGGAGCAGGCAACGTTGAAAAGTGATCTTTAGACACGATGCACTTTTCTTAAATTGTAACGTATACACTGGGAGTCAGAAAGCAAGTGGTGAGTTGAATAATAAACTGAACATCGACCAATACAAGAGACATGAGTAGCGAACAGACAGGAAACACAGTCAATACTGACTGGGAAGGGAACTAAAGGAAGTTACAGATATAGGGGAGGTAATCAGTGAAGTGATGGAGTCCAGGTGTGTCTCATGATGAGACACAGGTGTGCGTAATGATTGGTGCGCGTAATGATGGTTGCCAGGGCCGGTGGTTAGTAAACCGGCGACATCGAACGCCGGAGGGAAGAAGCGGGAGTAGGCATGACGACTATAACAAGGAAAACAACAAGAAAACTGGGGCAGCAACGTTCTATCTAATACCAACTGGAAGTATCTAGCTATGTCTCCAACTTCTGATTGGGCCTCCTCCCATCCCTCCACCCCTGTACCCCTCCACCCCCATCCCTCCACCTCCCATCCCCCACCCTCCACCCCCTCTCCCTCCCTCCATCCCACTTCCCACCTTTTCTCCAACTCCTGATTGCCTGCCTGCCTGCCTCCCTCCCTCCCTGACCCTGCCACCCACGCTGTGTGCAGTGGGGGGTGAAGGTACGTGGGAGAGACAGACAGACTGTTGCCAGGAGCGTGAGCTCTACTGGACCAAACAAAGCATTAAATCGCCTGCCTGCCGCAATAATAATGCCACTGCTCAAACACTAGCTAGATCGGTGAATTCAACCGGACACACAGATGTGCATGAGCGTGCACGCACTGACACACACACACATACTGTACACACACACACACACACAGACACGTACATACAAACGGGCATACGGAGTGTATGAGCGTGCACGCACTGACACACACACACATACTACACACACACAGACACGTACATACAAACGGGCATACGGAGTGTATGCAAATGTATGTGAGCAGTGAAAGGGAAAGCACTCAAAGTAATTTTTCTTTATTCTTATTTTAATCATTTTCTACCTAGATGTGTGTCTGGATAGTAAATAGTGTGTTTGAGAGTGTGTGAGTGTGTGCCTACGTTTGTCTGTGTGTGTGTGTGTGTGTGTGTGTGTGTGTGTGTGTGTGTGTGTGTGTGTGTGTGTGTGTGTGTGTGTGTGTGTGTGTGTGTGTGTGTGTGTGTGTGTGCATGCACACTCCCTCGCTCAGAGACTGCATTTATCTATTTTCTGAATTACTCTTCACTTTTCATTCATCACTTCCACTACACTGGTTCTCTCTTGCTCTCTCGTCCACCCTCCCTCTTCCTCTCCCTCTTCCTCTCCCTCTCTGTCTCCCGCCGTCATACCTTGCTGAGCACTTTTCTAATCTCATCTCTCTCTCCTTCCTCTCCCACATATCTGCAGAGTCAACTTTCCATTTAATTCCCATTCCTCCAATTGTGTGCATGTGTGTGTGTAAAAGTCAAACAAGGTTTTTCTCAATAAAACAACAATCTGTGCTTAATGACAGGGTAGGGGCAACAGAGGGAGAAGAGAGACAAAAAGAGAGAATGAAAGAGTGATAGAAAAAGAGAGGGATGAGAGAAGAAGAAATGTACAGTACAGAGAGAGGGAAAGAAAGAGAATGAAAGATAGGGAGGGCAGAGAGCAAGAGAGACAGTGAGAGAGACAGTGACAGTAAGAGGGGTAGAGAATGGAAAGAGAGAGAGAGAGAGAGAGAGAGAGAGAGAGAGAGAGAGAGGTAGAGAATTGAGAGAGAGAGAGAGAGAGAGAGAGAGAGAGAGAGCTCACCAACCAGGAATTCACAAAATGGGACAAACACCAAATTGAGACTCTGCATGCAGAATTTTGCTAAAATATCCTTTGTGTACAACTTAAAACACCAAATGATGCATGCAGAGAAGAGTTAGGCCGATACCTGCTAATAATCAAAATCCAGAAAAGAGCTGTTAAATTCTACAACAACCTAAAAGGAAGCGATTCCCAAACCTTCCAAAACAAAGCCATCACCTACAGAGAGATTAACCTGGAGAAGAGACAAAATAAAACAGACAAAATTAGAGAGAGAGAGAGAGAGAGAGAGGGAGAGCTGTCTTGTTCTGAAAATGTTCCTCTTATTCAACCTGTAAAACACCACCTGATAGGTAATTTAACTGTACCAACACACACGGTTCCCATTCCTCTTCTTTTAACTGTTCCAACACACAAGCGATCACACATGTACACACACACGCACGCACACACAAACAGACCCGTACACACAGACAGAGACACACACACACAATTGGTTCCAATTCCTCTCCTTTAAACTATACCAAGAGGAAGCAGCAAGGGGAACGACCTTATAAGGTCATACAGTCACTAAGCGTCACTATACCACATCTGTTGTCTCCATGGTTACTGGCCATCCATCAGCCTTGACCATACCATTAAGGGGTTATAATAATAAGAAGAATTTATTCTACTTTCATAGCGCTTTTCATTACAGACAGAATATCAAAGTGCTTGTTAAGGAAAATAAACAGCAAGAAGTAATTAAAAAATAAATGTAGGCTTCAATAGTAGCTAAATCAGCTCCATCAAGCCAAGGTCATGAGAGGATATGGAAGATCATGGCTAGATGGTAGCGGAGGTGGTTATGTTCAAGGGCAGTCAGACAGCTCCATGTCAGCAACGCGTCTCCTCCTACAGCAGATTCTCTGTATTGGGACTCTGTGATGAAGTTTTAGCTCCTAACAGAGTACAGTCCACTCCTTACTTCAGAAGTATCCCCCTGGGCAATGAAAAGCTGGCTAACTCTGCCTGCATAGCCTCCTCTTGGGTTACCACTGGTGAAAACAACCTAATGTCAGTAGGTGTAATTCAAATGAAAACACATATTGGCTAGCTAGCATTAGATTTATGATGTTCATACATTTACGGGCAGGAATCCAATTCATGATATCAAAACTCAATCTGCACTCATTTAGCTATTAAAAAGTTAAAAAGTGTCTAAAAATATGCACATAAAAACTATGTAAGGAATTTACATGAGGTCTCTGCCTAGGCTGCCACTGGGTACCATAGCAACTAGAGGACTCATGTAAACAGATGTATACAGACAAAGGTCAAAACCATGTTAACCCCCTCCTTTTCTCCCTTTACCTGTCCCTCATTTCTTCTCTCTCCATCACTCCCTCTGCTATTACGTCAACCACGTTTGAACTCTGTCCCTCTCTTTATCCCCACCTCTCCTCTACGAGCCACTTCTCTTCATACATCTCTTTCAAACCCTCCCTTCATCCCCACTTCCAAACCAGAATCTTGTAGCCTACTCTGAATACCAAAAGAGAATCTTAACAAACATTCTTGAGTTCCAAAAAGAATCTTACCAACCAACCAGTAGACTTTCACTTTCCATGAAGGACACAACTGAAAGAACTGCCCAGAAGGCAGGGAGGGAGGGTAAGTGCAAGCCAGCAGCATACCACCCTGCATTCCACTGCTGGCTTGCTTCTGAAACTAAGCAGCGTCACTCCTGGTTGGTCCCTGGATGGGAGACCAGATGCTGCTGGAAGTGGTTTTGGAGGGCCAGTAGTCCAGATGCTGCTGGAAGTGGTTTTGGAGGGACAGTAGTCCAGATGCTGCTGGAAGTGGTTTTGGAGGGCCAGTATTCCAGATGCTGCTGGAAGTGGTTTTGGAAGGCCAGTAGTCCAGATGCTGCTAGAAGTGGTTTTGGAGGGCCAGTAGTCCAGATGCTGCTAGAAGTGGTTTTGGAGGGCCAGTAGTCCAGATGCTGCTAGAAGTGGTTTTGGAAGGCCAGTAGTCCAGATGCTGCTAGAAGTGGTTTTGGAGGACCAGTAGTCCAGATGCTGCTAGAAGTGGTTTTGGAAGGCCAGTAGTCCAGATGCTGCTAGAAGTGGTTTTGGAGGACCAGTAGTCTAGATGCTGCTAGAAGTGGTTTTGGAGGACCAGTAGTCCAGATGCTGCTAGAAGTGGTTTTGGAGGACCAGTAGTCCAGATGCTGCTAGAAGTGGTTTTGGAGGGCCAGTAGTCCAGATGCTGCCGGATGTGGTTTTGGAAATTTCCCAGGAAATAGCTCATGGGAAAGTCCTCATTAAGTCCATTTGGAGACATGGTTTCCTGTTAGAATATCCAGTAGGATTCTCTTTGCAACAGAAGTCAGTGCCAGTTGGGGGCACTCTTCAATCTGGTCTTGAGGTCAAATCCCAATGCTCCAGGGCAATGATGGGGACATTGCCCTGTGTAGGGTATCGTGTTTCGGATGTGATGTTAAGCGGGTGTCCTGACTCTCTGTGGTCGTCTAAAATCCCATGGCATTTATCGCAAGAGTAGCGGTGTTAATGCCGGTGTCCTGGCTAAATTCCTAACCTGGCCCCATTCCCAACCTGGCCACCTAATAATCCATACTCATTCCTAATTAGCCTAGATCATTAGTGGGTGCTACACATTGGTGGTGGATGAGGTAAGTTTCCCCCTTAAAGCTATTTGAGCATCTGGAAAGGTGCTATGTAAATGCAATCAATTATTAAGTTAATATGTACATATAGATGGATAAGGAGAAAGACCCTTTAGGGTGTGTTGGTGGCATTATGCCCAGTTCTGTTCTGGGCTGGGTGGAGACATCTGATGTAAGACAGGAGAGACACACACACACACACGGAGGATGGCCTCTCTGAATCATTCATACAGTAACGTCATGCAGGCAGCATATATATATCTAATTAAGATAGAAGCTTAGGATTTCCATTCCAACGTGGTGCACACACACACACACACACACACACACACACACACACACACAGAAAGTAAAGGGTCTGAAAACTTATGTAAATTTGATATGTTTTTATTTTTTTTATCTATTCAAAAACCTGTTTTTGCTTTGTCATTATGGGGTATTGTGTATAGATTGATGAGGGAAAAAACAATGTAATCCATTTTAGAATAAAGCAACAAAATGTTAATGTAACAAAATGTGGAAAAAGTCAAGGGGTCTGAATATTTCCGAATGCACTGTATATATACTGTGCAAAGAGCTGTGGTGTGTTTCAACTCATCACAAATGTAATGGTTGGATGTGTGTTTCAGATGATTTTAATGTTAGCCTTAGAATTTGTGAGAGATCAAGTTACAAGTAAACAAATACTGGCACTCTCACGGTATTTTGTCATATTCACTCAATCTTCCACTCTCTCATAAACACTCGCACACAACACATACCAAATTCACACGCACTGCCCCCCACACACACTCTCCCCCAGAACACACCTTTTCCCATACACACACTCACACAGACCGCCCACCCCAATCTCCCAAACACACACAGACCCCCAACCTCCCAAACATACACAGATCCCCCACCCTAACCTCCCAAACACACACACACAAACCCCCAACCTCCCAAACACACACAGACCCCCCCCCCCCACCCCAACCTCCAAAACACACACACAGACCCACCAACCTTCCAAACACACACAAAGAGCCCCAACCTCCCCAACACAGACAGACCCCCAACCTCCCAAATACACACAGACCCCCCCCGCCCCCAAACACACACAGACCTCCAACACAGACAGCTCGCCCACCCCATCCTCCAAAATACACACAGACCCCCCCCCCACCCCAAACACACACAGACCCCCCCACCCCAACCTCCCAAACACACAGACCTCCACCCCCCCCCCCCCCCCCCCACCCACCCACCCCAACCTCCCAGATACACACGTACAGACACACACAAAGACACACACGCACACACAAAGACACACACGCACGCACTGACACACAGACACACACACACACAAACAGGAGAGCTTATTACTGTGGTTGATGTAGGCCTAATCATCGGTAGCAGGTTCATTAACTTCCCAATCAGTCTAGAAAGCCAAGAAGCTACTTAATAATCATCACTGTGATGTGGAATTAGTCACTCAGTTAAACCATAGAAGAGATTCTATGCTTACAACAACTAGAACATGACTGACTGGGCTACTCTGTTTTTCATTTGTCTATTGCGTAATTCAAGTTACAGTTCACTCCCAAATCAAAGTTTGTCAGTTGCTTTGCAGACATCTAAACTCCCATGCACCCCAGTTGTTAGGTGATTTCTGAAAATGTAGCTATATTGGCCTCAATCACTATGAATGGGGATCATAGGCACAATGTAATTTCCTTATTTTAGATGGTGAATATATCTGATAATTTTCACTTTAGCCCTGATGTGAAGGGCACGCGCTGGAGCGTAATCCATCAGGACACACCGTTGTGAATCGTTCAGATACAAATGCTACACAGTGATGGAAAACTGTCAATTATAAAGCAATTGTTTGTATTATCAACAGTAATATACTCATTTTAACGCAGCATACTGTAAATGATGGTGCATTGTGGGAAAATGTTGTGGGTGGGAAAGAATTGCTGCATTTCGAATGGTACTGTGAATTCCACCCCAAAGAATACAGAACTGTACCATATTTTTTGGAGCGCCAAAAACCATTTGACCACTAAGGTTAACATATTAACACATTTTGAGGCGTGCCTTCTAAGAGACTATATTTGTTGCACCCATGAGTGAGGATGCTGTAAGCCTACCAATTTAACTCCTATGTGGTAGTAGTGCCTCATACATTTATAATGTATAGGGGACAAATTGGTGTAGCAGCAAGTCTGAAACTTTAAATGGTTGAGCATTTTGCATTGTCCTTTGGGTCTGTTTTGGCCTGTAGTCACTGACATTTATGGCAGTTTGGAAGCCTTTGTTAAGGCCTTTGAAGTCCCAGTGGTATAAAACACCAACTATTAATTAATATGCTGTAATGTTTGTAAACGCTTCACCTAGGAGCCAACCTGCGTGAACCAAACGCTTACAAGCAGCAGGGTAGCCTAGTGGTTAGAGAGTTGGACCTGTAACCGGAAGGTTCAAGTTCAAACCCCCTAACTGACAAGGTACAAATCTGTCGTTCTGCCCCTGAACAGGCAGTTAACCCACTGTTCCTAGGCCGTCATTGAAAATAAGAATTTGTTCTTAACTGACTTGCCTAGTTAAATAAAGGTGAAAAAAAATAATTACAGTAAGGTAATGTGAAATACAAACCCCTCAACGAATTTCATCCATTTATTAATTCATTATCATTACATAGCATTTACTTTACATAGCATTTACTTATTTACAGTACAATTTTACAGTATTGCACTGTGTCACTACACAAGAGTACTCAAGAGTAGGTGTCCTGTATTATAAAATACAGACTTTTACTTGCCACCAAGCTGCCTGTAAACTACTGTCAAATTCACAGTAACCCCTTTATAGTGTATGTAGAACAAACATTCCTCTGACATGTAGAATAACGAATCACGTCGGTTCTATTCCTGGAATTTCGATATGTTACGTTCTACAATGTTTGGCAACCGAACGTGGCCCTGCTATATCAAAGTTCTTAACTCCAGAACTTGTTGAAATGGTACTCTTGTTAAGGGTTATTGTGGGGGAGGCACCGCGTAGGCTTTACTAAATAACCATTGACTTCTTCTGGCTGAGTGAGGGAAACACAAATCACCGTCTTGACAGTGCGCGTGGGCGGCCAATCTCTCCGACGCTCCCCGGTCCCGCGCGCGTTTTATCACAAAACCTATAAGGGCATTCCTCCCACGGGTTGTTGTCATACTGATGCATACTGACTGCCTCGAGATTATAAATGGATTCATTTAAAACAGACAGATAAACACACCTCGCCTCGCGCGGGGCTGGTATTCCGTTGTGAATGTCTTTGCGCGCGAGAGAGATTGATGTAGCCAAGAGGGGGACACCGCTGCTAGAGCGAATCCCGCCTCATTAACTTTCAAAGTCGAACGCGGCAGTGATCCGTCACCACCTTCGCCCCTGATGCGCACAGCGATGGCAGCAGCAGGCAGCGCGCCTGGTTTTCTGTTTAAAACAGGCCTATACCTGGCACGTGGCATTCTCCACCAACTGCTTCAAAGGGCGGAAGTGAAGTGATGAACGAGAAAGGTTGAGTTGTTTTTACGGCCTAGAACCACCCACGCGACATTATGGAAAATATTGTGCAGCAGGCACCCAACCTATAATTAACGGCCCCTGGTATTAGGGAGCTGTTTGGAGTTCGAGACTCGAGCAATCAAGCCAACGCAAAGCACTCATAGTCACTGGCGCGATGATGACAAATCTACTGTTCTGAACGGAAATGACCTGGACTGAACACAAAACATCTCGAACAATATAAACCGACAACAAAAACCATACTAATGTCTCTGTATTATCCTAAATTAATAGAAATGATGTCTCATGATTCATTGAATTAATCATTTAAACCCGGGGATATTTGATTAGGCAGGCTAGCCCGCTAATGAAAAGCTTTGGCACAGGCAGCACCATGGACACAACCACATGACTCTGCGAATAGAACATTACTTCTGCCTTGGATTCTGTTTTGTTCCGCTGCATAAACATTTGAATGAGCTGTTTTTAATCCCCCCATATAGCCAACCAGATTTAGGTTATCAGGCTACTTAAATGCAATATAATCCGGGGAGACACCAATGATCACTAACAAATGTGAGTCATGAAACGATTCCGGTTTAATGCTGAGCAAATAGAATACAAATAACAATAAAAATATCACTACAGCAACTAGACTAGACTAAATGTACGATAACGGATGCATTTAGGAAAGGGACCTTAATCGAGAGTGAAAGATATGAATGTAGGCCTATGCCTCTTTAAACCACGGTCCGCCTGCGGTGTAAAGCCGGCGGAGTTTTTTTTGTGAATGGAATGCGGCATCCATTAATGGAACTCCCTGACTGAAGACATAATGCGCGCGATATGTCTGGTGCCAGAAGGAATACAGTCAGGCAGCAAGACGCCATTGATCAAAGGCAGAAACTATACAGACAAACCCCCTATGTCATTGTGACATTCAGACAAAATAGTCAGTGCTTGTAAAATAGAAGGGTTTTTTTTTTCATTAAAAACGAGGAAGAGTTAGTGCGCTCGTTTAAGAATGCGTGCACCATTCATGCGCAATATCAATCAGTAGGCCTATAGACAAATAATGCATCCTCAACAATATTTTGTTTTGAACAGACTTCAAGCGAAATGCCAGTCAGACAGAACTGACACAGCGACGCACACAACTCGCGGATGCAGTGATTTATTTCGACTGCGGCCGCGACAGACAATCTCAACAACAACACTGCTCGCCAGCCTCCTCCCCATCGGTTCCTCACTCTCTACTGGCCAGATGAGCTAATCAATGCGGACTAAACTGGAGGAGGAGACCCATCCCGGTGCGGTGTGTGAGGGCCAGCAGCAGCAGGATGCAGAGGGAGACACCGTGCGTGCAGATTATGGCAGTCCTTATGATGCTGATCCGTGCAGCTGACGATGCAAAAACTAAAACTGAAATTGGAAGGCATAGTGAAAAGACTTCCAACAACATATAATGATGCTATAGCCTATATTTACTACACACAAATAAGGATAATAATGATAATGCGAAGGTCCTACATTTAACTAATACACATTATACGCCTATCCCTATACTTAGGTAATCAGAGTTGTCCTGTCTATAGCTATAAAGGGAAGGGGGAAACCTAGTCAGATGTACAACTGAATGTCTTCAACTGAAATGTGTCTTCCGCATTTAACCCAAACCCTCTGAATCGACATCCAGGTCTTCGGCGCACGGGGAAGTGCGGGTTAATTGCCTTGCTCAGGGGCAGAACGACCGATTTTTACCTTGTCATCTCAGGGATTCGATCCAGCGACCTTTCGGTTACTGGCCCAACGCTCTAACCAGGCCTGTGCTATAGGCCTAGTTAAACTATTGAGATAATTGAGAATAGTAGTGTTATTTCTGTTTACAGAGTTGGCCTGCCTATAGCTAGGCATATTAAACTACCAAATGTGAGAATTAGTTTCGACTTCACTTTCAAACATATATCATCCAACCCATGTCCCAAAGCGTCCACGCGGGCATCTTTAGAGAAGGTGAGTCACTGCGGTGAAAGGAGGATGCTGCAAAACACCGAACCCGTGCGCTCTAATGTTGAGTGGCATACGGTAATGCTCAACGGTTATAGGAAAATATGCCCCCTTAGCTCCCGATTATCGGCCTAATTTATCTCTGCTGTTAACACACACATATGCAGGCCGTTATGCACGTACGCGCGCACGCACACTGAACACAGTGGTGTCACACACACAGGCCTACACATGCAAGCACACACGCACATAAAGAACAGTGTCACACACAACCTCACACACACAACCTTCTCCCTCTCACATGCATCCGTGTCCAATCACTGAAAGAGTCAGACTGGCGCCACTCATTGCAGCCAGCCCCACCATCAGATTCAATTATCCTTCAATTTGATTGGATTGTTCTCTCCATACAGGAGTGCACGCCTTGGAAATGCATAATGTTTGCACAAGAACAAAGGGCCGAGGAGCAGGTAGATAGTAAATTAGTCCTGCGTTGATAATGTCAGAATGGACACAGGCCTAATTTACTTAATAGGTACATTATGGTGAAGACAACCTTGTGTTTGCTCTCTCTCTCTCGCGCGCGCTCTCTCTCTCCCACACACACACACACACTCTCACACACACACCTCTAACCAACCTTTATAGTCTTGGCAGTGCCATTATTTCTTTTCTTAAGTGCCCCCAGGCAATTGTTTACAGCCCTGGCTATGCCTCTCGATGGATTGTGAGTTAATTTAGTGTCCCACAGCAGTTCATTAGAAGTAAAACGTAAATGGAAGTACCTGCTTCTCGAGAGATAATAACGTTCACCGTTCTTAATGTGTTTTATCTTTTGCACTTCCTCCGAGGTCACGTGAACGGTTTAGACACATCAGTTGAATGGGGGATTTATATAAATAAAGAATGTAATCAAGTAATCTTGGAGTTCTATTTCCTCAGCCCATGCAATACATAGGCCTATAAATTGTCGTTTGTATTTTGATAAACAACAGACAATATATTATTGTCATTACACATGCACTAAAATGAAATACAATTATATAAGTCCTATACTGGACAACAAAAAAAAAACATGCTAAACTAATTCACCAATTGCCCCCGTGGTCTAAAGTGCGTGGCCAGCTCGCACTAGGAGCCCTACAATACACACAACTAGACAGAAGCCAGCAACAGTTGACTGGAAGGTTGGCGGAGGTAAGTGAGACAGCGAGTAGTGATGCAACTGCAAGCCTGGCAAGGCAAGCTCCAGTGGGAGAGATTCCTCCGCACTGCACTGGGCTGGCAAAGTGCCCAAACACTTCAAATTAGACCGGTGGGCCTATACTTCTATACCCTATGTTATGACAGCTGTCTAAAATAGAGAAAGGGATGGTTTAGGCCTACATATCTCTGTCTCAGTTTTAAATAAAATCGAGTTCATCTTCTATTATGATTCAGTATTATTGCTTTCACCAATCATAATCATAACATCAGGGCCGGCCCTGGGCATAAGCAATATAAGGGGTCGCTTAGGCTCACCGGCCGCTAGGGGGGCCCTCAACCGCCCCAATTTGCTTTAAAATCACAACATTTTCTCTATGCCTCATGGCAAAATGAAGAGAAGGGGTTCACAAAATCTCACTTAGGGCCCCCAAAAAGTTAGGGTCGGCCCTGAATAACATGACGTCTGCCTGTCAAGTGACCCTGTTTTCGCTTTGAAATCATACTTCGATATTCTGATATTGTCATAACAACCAAACCCCTGAATGCTCACGCTGTGTCAGTATTCAGTTCACACAGGCTCCACATCTGGGGGAGAGAAACCTCCTATCTCCCTCTCCCTCTTCCCCCTCCAGCGGGAGAAATACTATTTCATTCACCCCGCTTCCGTTCATTCATCAGGGTACTGCAGTGTGGCAGAGCCAGAACGCTCGTTGGTTCGTTCGATCGAAGCTAAAATTCTTATCAATGAAAGCTTGCTGACGTCAATGGGGGGGAAACGCTGACATTGGGTCACGTGGGCAGCGAGGGCGGACGTATAAAGACGCGGCGCTGTCCGCGGTTCTGAAAATACTCACTGAAACAGACACACACACACAACAGTAGGAGTTGGAAACCTAAAGCGAAAAATAACAACAAGTACTTTATACAGACGCTTCCGAACCATACAGAGCTTTATTTGTTTTAGGAAAACATTGGTGTATTGAGTTATAGAGTAGGAAGCTGAGTCAGAGAGAGGTTTGAGGAGTGACAGAATAACTACACCAGACTGCGCTTCTGGATTCATCACACGACTCCAGGTAAGAAGGACAAACTTCTTCATCATTTCTTCATTTGAAAGTGATCAAAATGACTGACATGTAGCCTACAATTAAAAAAGAAAGTGGTGGAAATCTAAATGGCCATTGTGAATGTGTTACTGTTTGGGACATCCACCTTCCTTTTTGTTGGACATACTAGTTGAAACAAATACATTATGAACAGAAATGTTGGTACACAAGCTTACAAAATAATTGTTTTAAGATAAAGCCCAATAGGAACTATGCAAAGCCTACAAGGAAATGGGTGTGGATTAGAATGATTTGGATGAGTTTGGCTAACGATTGTGATAATAATGTTGACAATGATTACCGGAGATGGTGATAATTGTCATAACCATCATCATCAATCATAGCCACGCTTCTCCCCAGTCTTCCATCACCATGGCATCACCAACTGCCAAAAATAAAGACAAAAGGGGGGAAAGTGGCCCTTTAAAGAGCCGCTGCCTTAAATAATGGTTATGCGCGTCAAACCAATGTTGATGCAGCTTTTAGAATATAGTTAACATCCTTTTGAGCATATTTTGTATGTATATAAACACCAATTGCTTGGCTTTTTTTCTGTACTCTCATGCATTCTCATGTTACTGTGGTTCTTGCACTTTTAATTTTGAAGCAACAGAGAGAAATTCCACCGGGTCGTAGAAGCGTGGTGCAGAGCAGATTATGGCGAGATAGGGCTCCTTAAAATCGGATTACTAATGTACTTTGAGAGAGAGAGAAAGAAGAGAGGCGGTTAAAATATGCTTTTTGATGACTGTACAAAGTGTAGCCTACCACACAGCTAAAGTAGTAAGTAGCCTATGACAAAGTTACTAATTAAGACTGCAAAGGATATACAATAATTGCAAGGTGATATAGATTCTTTCTATACAATTTGCACACGCAGAACTTTACATATTAGGGAAAATCAGTCTCAATGGGAAGTGAGATGGATGGTGCCTCATTAGGCCAGGTCGTTGTAGATTGTTTCCTAATCTCTCTCTGTGGATTACACTGATCCATCTGTGTTATAATGTGCGAGGGGTCAAACCTCAATACTGGTCCCAAATGGCACCCTCTTGACTATTTACTGCGCTATTGTTGACCAGGACCCATGGGACTCTAGTCAAAAGTAGTGCACCATATTGTCAATAGGCTGAGCGTGCCATTGGGACGCACTTCAATGCGGCATCATGATCCTTTAATCTTGTAGGCCTATATCCTTTTTCAATCGCATCTAGATTCTAGGACTATAAATAGCTGCAACGCTCCAGTGGTTAGATCCAATGGGGTTATGTTTGATAGTGTTGCGGCTGTAAAGGATTCGTATAAAGGAGATTATCAATTGTGATTGAATATCTGATCAATCTATTCATGCTTTTTGTTATATTTCTCAGAGACAGAAAAACATGAATCTTAAATCATTGAGCAGTTAGGGTACGTCATTTATGGATCGATATTATACTGCATAGGCTACAAAATACAACATGATCAATGTGAAATCTGTTGTTGCCATGGCCACAGATATAAATGACCTTACAAGTCTAACAATTCTGCTAATAGTTCTCTGTAGCCCTATAGCAGCGTCGCGAGGAACGCGCCTTGGAACGCTTTCTTTCTGAGTTCACATGCGAAAGGCACATTAAAACTTGCAGCACCAGCTCGAGACACTGAGACTATTAAGTTGTTGTTAGAAGAGTGGAGGCGCGAGAAAATATGTATTTAAAAAAACTGTACAGCATATGTCTAATCGAACGGTTTAACCCGAATCGACGAACGAGGCCTATATATTATGTGTAAGGGATAATCAACGAGGGGCTCTGCGTTCTATGGAAAATAATGAATGACACGGTGTGTTCCACAACGCGCTAGCGGAGTGGAACTGACCTTCCGCAGAGTTGCATTCTTTTCCAGAGAACTCAGAGCCCCTAGTTGATTATATACCATGGGGTATAATTGAACACATTTGCCATAAAATGTGTTTATTTGCCGGTATTAATGTGTTCAACATCCACTAAAATAGCTAGTAAGTTTACTAGATAGCTACAGTAGTTGCCATGGTAACCAAACAAACAGACTTCCTAGTTTAGCTAACCAAAGTATCAGTCCTAGCTTGCTTGCTATTATGAAAATCTAATTCAACAATACCAATACTGTTTTCAATTCTACTTTTGCTTTCAAACGCAGCGCAAACAAAACTTGGAAAAATTAGCTATAGCCATCGAAATCTACCATGCAAATATATACCGTGCGTTATTTAAAGGGATCAATGCACGCTCAAGAATGCCCTTCAAGCCAATCAGAAAGGAGTATTCAATAACGCTATGGTATAAAGCTGAAAAACATGGTGTAGAGCTGAAAAGTTAAATTGAGGAAAATCCAACTTGTCCAATTTGGACATGAAAGGTGTTGTTGTGAAAGCAATTAATGTGTGCCATGGAATTAAATGAATGGTTTATTACCTTGAAAAGCATGCATGCCCATTCACAGACACCCAGCCAAGTCTAGTTGTTTTAGCTTACCTTGTATATGAACATCCGATTAACTATAGTTGCGGAGTGTTGCTTTTTGAGCTGTGGTCCTCTGTAGCTCAGTTGGTAGCGCATGGTGCTGGCAACGTCCAGATAGAGGGTTTGATTCCTGGGACCACGCCATACGTAAAATTAATGCACACTTGACTGCAAATCGCTTTGGATAAAAGCATCTGCTAAAATGTTATGTTACTAAATGTTGAGGAAAATACATTGATAAACCATTTCAAACTGTGTCATACTAGTCGGCCATCTTGCGTGGGTCTCTGCACAATTTATGTTATTTGTTGACCTGCACAGAGGGTGAATGAATATAGTGGTTTACCTATTATATGTGTGATATTTATGGGGGGGAAACATGTATAGACTACTGATAGTGTCTAGGCTTACCAGATGGCTAGACTGTAAATAACGATTTTGAGTTGCTTTCCGCTAGTTATCACATACAAAATTGGCTACAGCATAATAATTAATGAAAGCAAAAATGTGCTTTTTGGACTTCATTTAAAGGTTAAGGTTAGGTCTAAGGTTAGCAGTGTGGTTAAGGTTAGGGTTAGGTTTAAAATCACATTTTAGAAGATCAATTGTAGAAATGGGCAGGGTAGTGACAACCTAAATTGAGAAATGTTTTCACTGCTAGATGAGTATTGACTTTGACAACTCCACTTGGGCTATTTTCAATGGTTCACGTCGTCATTCCTTTACACAGGCCAACTCACTTCCAGCAATACATTTCACTTTAATGCTGTGAGCTAATGGTTTTATTGGCAATGAAACTACCTAGTTTAAAAAGAGGAGAGAACCTCAACTGAACTGTATACGATATAGATTCATTAAACCACAAAACAATTTGTATCATCCCTGTAAAACCTTTCACTATAGATAAACACTTTACATTGTACAGGGGTAGGGGATTCCATAAAATTCAAATTCTATATTGGTTCACCAATGTTTACCATCCAAACATAAATCTCTCTCTCTCTGTCTCTCTCTCTCTCCCTCCTCTCTCTCTTTCTCCCCATTTCTTTCCAGGCACATCACCTTTCCTCGCTCCCCCCCCCCCCTCCACCCCCACGTCCGTTCTGTGTGGTCATGACGCAGAGCCAATTCTCCACAAGTGCCCTTATCCTACTGGTCATCCTGCTGGGACTCACCCTAACCCTTCCGTCTGCCACCTCCGTCCCTGTGCCGACTGAGACACACAGCCCCAGTGACAGCCATGCTCCCCCACCTCCTGGGCTTAGGCTACCAGAGGGAGAAAGGGATGTGCAGGAAGGGAAGAAGGGCAGACTTCCACGGAGAGAGAGAGCAGAGGAGGAGGAAGAGGAGGGGGAGCTTTTCGGAGACATGGACCCCAAAACATTAGCGGCCGTTTTGCTGGAGGCGATGAATAAGCCGCACGGGGAGAGGATGAACGGAGGTGTGGAGGATGGGAGGAAGGATGAGGAGAGAGGAGAGGAGGAGGAGAGGGAAAGTCAAGAGGAGAAGGGAGAGGAGGTGAGAGCTGCGTTGGAGGAGGGAGCGGACCGAGACAGGGACGGTCGAGAGGAACTCGAGTTGGTGATGGCCGCCGCTGCAGAGCAGGGCACGGAGGAGCGACAGAGGGAGGAGGAGGAAGAGAGGAAGAGAGCACAGGAGGAGGAAGAAAGACTAACAGAGAAGGTGACTAGCCGTACCACCAGCCAGACTGTTCCTGTGAAGGAGAAACATCCTCCGACGGTAGAAGGAAGAGGGGAGGAGGTGGGAGTAAAGGAGGTAGGGGCCAGAGAGGAGGCGCAGAAGGGACCTCCCACCTCCCAGGAGATCCAACAAGAGGAGCAGGAGCAGCTAAGCCCAGAGGAGGTGCAGAACCTCCAAACCATGTTGGAGGAACTACAGAACTACAACACAGCCAACAAGAGAGAGAGGGATTCCCAGGCCCAGGAGCAGAGAGAGAGGGAGAGCAGGGGCTACAACCAACATGACACAGACCAAGCCCTGATGGACAACCAGATAAAACCTAAAGCGAAAGGAGGATATCCACTAGCCATGTCCAAGAAGAAGCTCAAATGGCAGGAGGAGACTCAGAAAGCCCTGAACATGCCCACTTATAGAGGTGGCAACTTCATGGACCACTTTGACGACAATCTGGCTCACCAAACGGCTGAGGATGAGGAGGATGATGAGGGAGACGAAGATGAGGAGGAGGTGTTGAGCCCCCAGGAAGAGGAGAGGAGGGCGAAGGAGGAGCAGGAGGAGGTCAGGAGGCAGGCGAAGGAGGCGCAGAGGGCCAAAGCTGAGGAGGAGAAGTTGGCGGATATTGCCTCAGACATGCTCCTGCAGTACATGGTTAAACAGGACAAAGGGAAGTACTCCAACCAGAACAAGAAGACCCTGCTGTCCAACGCAGCCGAGGACAAGCGCTCTGATGAGGAGGTGGTCAGCGAGGATGACGATATTGATCCTCAGACCATCGATAAGCTGATCGAAATCTCCAGTAAACTCCACCTCCCAGCAGACGACATTGTCGACATCATCAGCGACGTTGAGAAGAAGAAGAAGAAAGACACTCCTGAGATGTTACCCTGGCAACGACCCCAGCAACGACCCCTAGTTCCCCCAGCAGCCGCCGCCTTCGACACCCAGCCTTCGGCCCCACGCAATCCCACCCTGAATCAGCCTTCTCCAGCCATCAACCCCCTCAAGGCCTGGTTCATGGACATATCCTCCTCAAAACAAGACCCAAACGTCTGGATCAAACCACGACACAAGTCCTTTCGGACCTCCTCCTCCAACTACCCTGCCTATCCCTTCTACCAACAGAGGCCTTACCGAGGGTACTACCCCCTCTACTTCCCCCCTCCCAAGCCCAAACCTCGCTACTACGCCAAATCCTCCCTCAATGACCTCCTGTCGAATTCTCTGGACTACGACTTTGACTTCCCTCCCAAGAGGAGGTACCGTCCCTGGGTACAACCCCGCCCGAGGAATCCCCCCGTGGCTCTCCGGCAGAAGCTCTACTACCCCAAATACCTCCTCCCCTCACACCCCCGGACATACAACCACCTCCCCATCCCCATGGCCAAACCCCGGTCGTCGCCTCCCAGGGGTCAGTTTCAGCCTCGACGTCGGCATGGTTACTATTACCAAGCGCCCCCAGCGCCTCTAGTGACCCGGGACCAAGATTATTATGGGATGCAGGAGTTGGGGCAGCAGCAGCAAGACAGTGACGAAGACCTAGAGAACTACATTCAACAGGTCTTTATGAAACCCAGACCCAGAATGTATCAGTGAAAGGAGAGGAGAGAAAGAAAGAGAGAAAGAGAGAGACAGAGACAGAGAGAGAGAGAGAGAGAGAGGGGAAAAAGGGAGGAAGAGGTAACAATGGAATGTATATTTTCCTCACCGCTTACTTTTGATTTTGTTTCTGGGTTTGAGTCTCGTGTCTTTTTACTGTTTAGCTTGGTTTTGGTCGAAATGTAACACAAAAATGTCATTTAGCAGGGGGGGAAGGGGGTTGGCTTTCGTTCGCTGTAGAGTATAAAACAAACTTGCAGATAGAAGAGAGATATATAGGAGGAGACATCCATTCATTCCTCCACTTTGGATGATCACATGAGAAACTGTGGGTCATGGTCCAAAATGACTTCAAGAGGGGCACAAAACCCACCGTGTATAGATCTATAAAAGTTACAGAACTCTCCAATAGAACTCCCGGAACAACGACTCTCACCATGTCATCATGGAATCCTGATGGATATGAGGGAGCATCAGCATCATTCAGAGGACATTAAACATTGAGGGTGATTCCCAGATAGTACCCTATTCCTTATGTAGTGTAGAGTTCTAGGGGCCCTGGTCAAAAGTAGTGCACTACATGGGCAATAGGGTGCCATTTATGAAGCAGCCTGACAACCATGTTGCCCTTCATTCAAAACTTTTGAGTTTTGTAGGTGTTAACAAATACTCAGATGTCAATGTTTGGAACCAAAATGTGCAGTCAAACATGTTTATATTCCGAAAGACTAGCCATTGCTATTGGAGCAGAGGCCCCATCGATATTAAGCCTTACCAACATGTGTGTGTTAGGTTTTATTATTAAATGAGCATTTACATGATCGTTCTAGTTATACATCGTTTGTAGAAAATTAAACTTGTAAAAAAAGATTGAATTGCACCTTTTCAAGAACTCACAGATAGAAGCAGTTAATCTAAAGGACAGGAGGAAAAGCCCACCTCCATTGATACCCTTGGTAAGTTGCCATAATGCAGTCCAAGACTGTCAATATTGACCAAATATGTTTTCTTTTGTCTTTTTTTCCCATTTGAGTGTTACTTGTCTGTTTTTATCAATTCTGTTATTTTTTTTGTCATAATATTTTTGCATATTGTTTGATTTTAATGTAAATTGCCCTTCTGCAGACACTTTGATGATTTTACTTCTGTATTTGTAATGTACTTTATTTAGATTTTTTTTTTTTTTTACAAAGCAGTGCTAAGATTTACATATTCATACATTCCAAATATTTCTAAGACAAAGTGATTTTAATGAAAAGAAGTTGAACATAGTGAAATACAGTTTTATATTCCCTTATTATTATGAATTCCCCCTCGTCTTGCTGAAGGCGGTCAGCTTTGTTAAGGGGGTAGAATTTAATCGATTGACGCTCTTGTAGGGAGTAAAATGGGGTTGTGATCTCAATTCCACTCCATCTCAAGTCGATTCAGAGAACGAATTAGAATATTCGATTCACAAATAGAAAAACGGTACGGGGATTTTTCAATGAAACTGACTTGAGTTGGAAAGGAATCTTCCCTCGCTCCCGATGAATGAGTGATATGAGAAGAGAAAAGGGAAAATAAAAAAACGCTGTGCTACCATAGAGAAACAAATATGGCTCTGTTTATGACGTTAGAGGCTGCAAAGAGATTGGGATTCAGAATCTCCCCGGTGTCACAGGAAATCAATATCTAATCACCTCCAAATCCTTACTCATTTAATCTTGCCTTGGGAACCAAACCCCAACAAACTCCCATCTTGTCACGTTTAAGTCTTGAACTAACCATGTGGCAATCTCACAGCCGAGACAAGGGCACATCCCATAATGGATCCCTATTCCCTTCATAGTGCATTACTTTTGACTAGAGCTCTATCGGCACTGGTCAAAAGTAGTGCGCTGCACAATATAGTGAAAAGGGTACCATTTGAGACGAACCCATACACAGCATAGACAATCTCAAAGTGAAACCATTTTCAATGTGACTGATGCCACAGACGCTAGCGAAAAATCCCTTATTCTACAGAATAGATGAGGGGAGAAACACTGGGGGAACATTGGGAGTGGTGTTTGATTTGATATGTGTGTTCTGCTTGACTGAGATTTAGACTTGGCACCTTATTCCCTACATAGTGCACTACCTTTGATTAAAGAAATGGCACCTTATTCCGTACATAGTGCCCTACTTTTGATCAAGGCCCGTAGGCCACTATTGGTAATAGTGTGTCATTTAGGATGCACCCCTGGTGACTGTTCCAGGTCGTTGAACTGAACTCATTTGATATTTGAACAGGTTCAGCGTTTACTAGGAACACTGATCAAAGGGGACAGACTCACCCTTCAAAACCTGCTACTCAATACTAAAGTTCCCTAACTGTGAGGTATCTGCTGTAGGAGAAAAAGAGAGCGAGAGATGTTAAAGAAAGTCATGAAAGGAGGGAGGGACCTAAAACATGACTTTCATTTTGAAACATTTTTTTATAATTATTTTGTGACGAAAAGAGAGGGAGGGAAACAGAAAGGGTTAGGGATGACTGAAGAGAGAGAGAGAGAGAGAGAGAGAGAGACAGACAGACAGACAGACAGACAGTTTCTGCTGCATGTACCTGCATCTAAAATGTGTTGCTTCTTTTTGATGAACTTAACAAGCATTGAAAAAAAGTATAAAAAAATCTAAAATAGCTAAAAGATGACTTTATAGGCGTATGACGTACCAGATATAAAACCCTGTTGAAGTCTTGTACGAGGATGTTGTTCTGATCTATGTACTCTATGTCTAGCTGTACCTTGTATCTATATCGTAATAAACATGCGTATTGCTGATTGTAAATAACCGCATGTATCCATGATGACTAGTTTTGCTACACAGAGAGAAATAAATAAAATCAACTATTTTTTATTATGAAACTGAAATGCCTTTTTTTTTTAAAACTTTTTTTAGTAGACATTTTGTGAAGTTATATTTTCAGATGACACCTTTGCTTCCTTTTCCTACCTATCATACGGCAGCAATAATGAAGGACCACGATAGCAGTGCAGCACAGTTTGGTTTTTGCCTTAGCACTACACACCTGATTCAAATCATGAAAGCTTGATGATGAGTTGAGCATTTGAATCCATTGTGTAGTGCTTGGACAAAAACACAAACTGTACTCCCCTTTGGGTCCCCAGGACCAGGATTGAGAACCACTGCAATAAAGGGTTGCAAAATTAACTTAAAAAAACATAAGTAGGTGGGATGATTTACAGAAATCCTGGTAGTATTCCATACCGAATCCAGGAATCTTTCAACTGTTCCCAGTTCTGGGAATTTTGGGATAGTTAACTGAATTTTGCAACCCAACCTGTGTGATCTGTTAGTTTTTATAATGTACAGTATACAGGCCAACTCAGCTACTGCTGCCATAGAATGTACAGTATACAGGCCAACTCAGCTACTGCTGCCATAGGATGTACAGTATACAGGCCAACTCAGCTACTGCTGCCATAGGATGTACAGTATACAGGCCAACTCAGCTACTGCTGCCATAGGATGTACAGTATACAGGCCAACTCAGCTACTGCTGCCATAGGATGTACAGTATACAGGCCAACTCAGCTACTGCTGCCATAGGATGTATAGTATACAGGCCAACTCAGCTACTGCTGCCATAGGATGTACAGTATACAGGCCAACTCAGCTACTGCTGCCATAGGATGTACAGTATACAGGCCAACTCAGCTACTGCTGCCATAGGATGTATAGTATACAGGCCAACTCAGCTACTGCTGTCATAGGATGTACAGTATACAGGCCAACTCAGCTACTGCTGCCATAAGATGTACAGTATACAGGCCAACTCAGCTACTGCTGCCATAGGATGTACAGTATACAGGCCAACTCAGCTACTGCTGCCATAGGATGTACAGTATACAGGCCAACTCAGCTACTGCTGCCATAGGATGTACAGTATACAGGCCAACTCAGCTACTGCTGCCATAGGATGTACAGTATACAGGCCAACTCAGCTACTGCTGCCATAGGATGTACAGTATACAGGCCAACTCAGCTACTGCTGCCATATGATGTACAGTATACAGGCCAACTCAGCTACTGCTGCCATAGGATGTACAGTATACAGGCCAACTCAGCTACTGCTGCCATAGGATGTACAGTATACAGGCCAACTCAGCTACTGCTGCCATAGGATGTACAGTATACAGGTCAACTCAGCTACTGCTGCCATAGGATGTACAGTATACAGGCCAACTCAGCTACTGCTGCCATAGGATGTACAGTATACAGGTCAACTCAGCTACTGCTGCCATAGGATGTACAGTATACAGGCCAACTCAGCTACTGCTGCCATAGGATGTACAGTATACAGGCCAACTCAGCTACTGCTGCCATAGGATGTACAGTATACAGGCCAACTCAGCTACTGCTGCCATAGGATGTACAGTATACAGGCCAACTCAGCTACTGCTGCCATAGGATGTACAGTATACAGGCCAACTCAGCTACTGCTGCCATAGAATGTACAGTATACAGGCCAACTCAGCTACTGCTGCCATAGGATGTACAGTATACAGGCCAACTCAGCTACTGCTGCCATATGATGTACAGTATACAGGCCAACTCAGCTACTGCTGCCATAGGATGTACAGTATACAGGCCAACTCAGCTACTGCTGCCATAGGATGTACAGTATACAGGCCAACTCAGCTACTGCTGACATAGGATGTACAGTATACAGGCCAACTAAGCTATTGCTGGCATAGGATGTACAGTATACAGGCCAACTCAGCTACTGCTGCCATATGATGTACAGTATACAGGCCAACTCAGCTACTGCTGCCATAGGATGTACAGTATACAGGCCAACTCAGCTACTGCTGCCATAGGATGTACAGTATACAGGCCAACTCAGCTACTGCTGCCATAGGATGTACAGTATACAGGCCAACTCAGCTACTGCTGCCATATGATGTACAGTATACAGGCCAACTCAGCTACTGCTGCCATAGGATGTACAGTATACAGGCCAACTCAGCTACTGCTGCCATAGGATGTACAGTATACAGGCCAACTCAGCTACTGCTGCCATAGGATGTACAGTATACAGGCCAACTCAGCTACTGCTGCCATAGGATGTACAGTATACAGGCCAACTCAGCTACTGCTGCCATAGGATGTACAGTATACAGGCCAACTCAGCTACTGCTGCCATAGGATGTACAGTATACAGGCCAACTCAGCTACTGCTGCCATAGGATGTACCGTATACAGGCCAACTCAGCTACTGCTGCCATAGGATGTACAGTATACAGGCCAACTCAGCTACTGCTGCCATAGGATGTACAGTATACAGGCCAACTCAGCTACTGCTGCCATAGGATGTACAGTATACAGGCCAACTCAGCTACTGCTGCCATAGGATGTACAGTATACAGGCCAACTCAGCTACTGCTGCCATAGGATGTACAGTATACAGGCCAACTCAGCTACTGCTGCCATAGGATGTACAGTATACAGGCCAACTCAGCTACTGCTGCCATAGGATGTACAGTATACAGGCCAACTCAGCTACTGCTGCCATAGGATGTACAGTATACAGGCCAACTCAGCTACTGCTGCCATAGGATGTACAGTATACAGGCCAACTCAGCTACTGCTGCCATAGGATGTACAGTATACAGGCCAACTCAGCTACTGCTGCCATAGGATGTACAGTATACAGGCCAACTCAGCTACTGCTGCCATAGGATGTACAGTATACAGGCCAACTCAGCTACTGCTGCCATAGGATGTACAGTATACAGGCCAACTCAGCTACTGCTGCCATAGGATGTACAGTATACAGGCCAACTCAGCTACTGCTGCCATAGGATGTACAGTATACAGGCCAACTCAGCTACTGCTGCCATAGGATGTACAGTATACAGGCCAACTCAGCTACTGCTGTCATAGGATGTACAGTATACAGGCCAACTCAGCTACTGCTGCCATAGGATGTACAGTATACAGGCCAACTCAGCTACTGCTGCCATAGGATGTACAGTATACAGGCCAACTCAGCTACTGCTGTCATAGAATGTACAGTATACAGGCCAACTCAGCTACTGCTGTCATAGGATGTACAGTATACAGGCCAACTCAGCTACTGCTGCCATAGGATGTACAGTCTACAGGCCAACTCAGCTACTGCTGTCATAGGATGTACAGTATACAGGCCAACTCAGCTACTGCTGCCATAGGATGTACAGTATACAGGCCAACTCAGCTACTGCTGCCATAGGATGTACAGTATACAGGCCAACTCAGCTACTGCTGCCATAGGATGTACAGTATACAGGCCAACTCAGCTACTGCTGCCATAGGATGTACAGTATACAGGCCAACTCAGCTACTGCTGCCATAGGATGTACAGTATACAGGCCAACTCAGCTACTGCTGCCATAGGATGTACAGTATACAGGCCAACTCAGCTACTGCTGCCATAGGATGTACAGTATACAGGCCAACTCAGCTACTGCTGCCATAGGATGTACAGTATACAGGCCAACTCAGCTACTGCTGCCATAGGATGTACAGTATACAGGCCAACTCAGCTACTGCTGCCATAGGATGTACAGTATACAGGCCAACTCAGCTACTGCTGCCATAGGATGTACAGTATACAGGCCAACTCAGCTACTGCTGCCATAGGATGTACAGTATACAGGCCAACTCAGCTACTGCTGCCATAGGATGTACAGTATACAGGCCAACTCAGCTACTGCTGCCATATGATGTACAGTATACAGGCCAACTCAGCTACTGCTGCCATAGGATGTACAGTATACAGGCCAACTCAGCTACTGCTGCCATATGATGTACAGTATACAGGCCAACTCAGCTACTGCTGCCATAGGATGTACAGTATACAGGCCAACTCAGCTACTGCTGCCATAGGATGTACAGTATACAGGCCAACTCAGCTACTGCTGCCATAGGATGTACAGTATACAGGCCATCTCAGCTACTGCTGCCATAGGATGTACAGTATACAGGCCAACTCAGCTACTGCTGCCATAGGATGTACAGTATACAGGCCAACTCAGCTACTGCTGCCATATGATGTACAGTATACAGGCCAACTCAGCTACTGCTGCCATAGGATGTACAGTATACAGGCCAACTCAGCTACTGCTGCCATAGGATGTACAGTATACAGGCCAACTCAGCTACTGCTGCCATAGGATGTACAGTATACAGGCCAACTCAGCTACTGCTGCCATAGAATGTACAGTATACAGGCCAACTCAGCTACTGCTGCCATAGGATGTACAGTATACAGGCCAACTCAGCTACTGCTGCCATAGAATGTACAGTATACAGGCCAACTCAGCTACTGCTGCCATAGGATGTACAGTATACAGGCCAACTCAGCTACTGCTGCCATAGGATGTACAGTATACAGGCCAACTCAGCTACTGCTGCCATAGGATGTACAGTATACAGGCCAACTCAGCTACTGCTGCCATAGGATGTACAGTATACAGGCCAACTCAACTACTGCTGCCATAGGATGTACAGTATACAGGCCAACTCAGCTACTGCTGCCATAGGATGTACAGTATACAGGCCAACTCAGCTACTGCTGCCATAGAATGTACAGTATACAGGCCAACTCAGCTACTGCTGCCATAGGATGTACAGTATACAGGCCATCTCAGCTACTGCTGCCATAGAATGTACAGTCTACAGGCCAACTCAGCTACTGCTGCCATAGAATGTACAGTATACAGGCCAACTCAGCTACTGCTGCCATAGGATGTACAGTATATAGGCCAACTCAGCTACTGCTGCCATAGAATGTACAGTATACAGGCCATCTCAGCTACTGCTGTCATAGAATGTACAGTATACAGGCCATCTCAGCTACTGCTGCCATTCTTTCCTTCATAATAACCCGTATAGCTCACATCCTGCCTGAGCCTTACAGCCAAACAATTCCAACACACCACTCATTCATTCTGTACTGATTGTAGGGACGAGGGAGGGATGGAAGGAGAAGGGGGGGATGGAAGGAGAAGGGGGGGTGGAAGGAGAAGGGGGGGTGGAAGGAGAAGGGGGGATGGAAGGAGAAGGGGGGGATGGAAGGAGAAGGGGGGGATGGAAGGAGAAGGGGGGATGGAAGGAGAAGGGAGGGATGGAAAGAGAAGGGGGAATGGAAGGAGAAGGGGGGATGGAAGGAGAAGGGGGGGATGGAAGGAGAAGGGGGGATGGAAGGAGAAGGGAGGAATGGAAACAGAAGAGGGGGATGGAAACAGAAGAGGGCGATGAAAACAGAAGGGGGATGGAAGGAGAAGGGATGAATGGAAGGAGAAGTGGGGGATGGACTGAGAAGGGGGGATGGAAGGAGAAGGGGGGGTGGAAAGAGAAAGGGGGATGAGTGAAGGAAGAAGTGTGGAATGTGAGGGATGTGAGGGAGGAGGACGGAAGAGGGAGATGAGAGAACGACGGAAGTGAGGGATACAGAGATGAAGAAAGGTTGTGTTGTTTTGATAAAACATGGTCCCCTAAGGAGAGAGAGGAGAGGAAGAAGTGGAAAGGATGAGGAAGAAGGCTTGGTGTGTGTGTGTGTTCAGGGAGTTGTTAAGAGGTTAAATTGGTGATCAGAGGAAAGGTTGATCACTGCTCACTGGGGAAATGGATACACACACACACACACAAGCAGAAGAAGAAGGGAGGGAGAGGAGAAAGAGGTGGAAGGAGAGAAGGGAGAAGTCATATCAGACTACATGTACCGACAAAGCCCCGCGGTGGTGCTGCGATGTCTGGGACCTACCACTGTTACTGGGGAGGGTCAAACATGCATCCCTGCCACGCTTAGATCCAGAGCACAGGGCTTTGATCCCAGAGCTTTGATCCCAGTAACGAGTGCCCGTCTCCCCCTTGTTGAACAGGTGGGTTGCCCCCCCTGGAGCCTTCTGTAGCTAAGAAATCTGATGGAGACTCATGCTGTCATAGGTTATTCAATAATTTGGCTAGGGAGGCATGGGATACATGGATGGGTGAAGTGGGGGGGGGGGGGGTTCTGTGTGTGTGTGTGAGAGAGAGAGAATGATAATAATAATAATAACGATGACTATCAGAAACAAACAAAAGGAATATCAATAGTCTAAATAAAGAGATCGATTAAAAATAAATGAGAGAATGAAAGTGAAGAGAGGATAGATGGAAGGAGGAAGGTGGGAGGGATGGGGGATGAGAGGAGAGGGGAGGGGATGGAGAGAAGGAGGGATGAGAAGAGCAGGAGAAGGGAGGCAGGGATGGGATAAGAGGGGGAAGAAAGGAAAAGAGCAGAGAAGGATGAAGGGAAGGAGATAAGGAGAAAGGAGGAGAGGAAAGGAGAGGTTGTTGACTGCAGACGGCTCACGGAGGGATAGCAGCAGTGATTCATTGGTCATGTGACTCCCCCCCCTCCCTCTGTCCTCCCTCTGTCCTCCATCCCTCCCTTCTCTCCTCTGCTGGGTGAGTCATCCTTCGCTCCTCCATCCTCATGCAGAACCACTGCAGAACCCTCAGGCAGCCACACACACACACAAAGTGCACACAGCATGCGCAGTCAGGCACACACTCACACAGAGACACATACATACTGCAGTCCACTGGTGTGCGTGGCCAAAGAGCTCTATTTTCACGTCATCTGACAATAGCGCCGATTCCAACCGAAGTGCCAATGCCGTTCACCAAACTCCAGGTGGCGGTGGTCAGAGCTCTTTGGCCACGCATTCCAGTGGTGGGTTTAGCGTTGTAAAACAGAAGCATATGCAGAAAACAACCTCACACCTACGGTAAAATATGGTGATGGATCTTTGATTTTATGGGGCTGTTTTGCTGACTGGTCCTGGGGCCCTTGTTACGGTCAAAGGGCGTCATGAACCTTAAGCAGTACCACAAAATCAACATTTTGCAACGGCCATCTCAGTCCCTGAACTTGAAGCCCATTGAAAACCTGTATTCTGAATTAAAGAGGACAGTCCATAAGCGCATATGAAGGATATCAAGGATCTGGAAAGATTCAGTATGGAGGAATGGTCTAAGACCCCTCCCAATGTGGTCTCCAATCTTATGAAATGTTTTGGTAAAAGGCGCAGTGTCATTATCCTTGCAAGGAGAGTGGGCTAGAGTAATGAAAACAGGGGAACCAATAATTGACCACTATCTTGTAAATGTTTTTTTTGGTATTACTTCTTAAACAAAATCTCTTCCTCTTACAATTGTATTAGTATAAAATAGAATTTCCTAATTTTTCCCTCAGTATTTGTATTATGTATTTTATGGTATTTTTTGCTGTAATGTAACAGAGTGGATCCGGTCCAGTCCAACCAGCTACAGATAGTTCATCTGGTATAACCAGCTACAGATAGTTCATCTGGTATAACCAGCTACAGATCGTTCATCTGGTATAACCAGCCACAGATAGTTCATCTGGTATAACCAGCCACAGATAGTTCATCTGGTATAACCAGTCACAGATAGTTCATCTGGTATAACCAGTCACAGATAGTTCATCTGGTATAACCAGCTACAGATAGTTCATCTGGTATAACCAGTCACAGATAGTTCATCTGGTATAACCAGCTACAGATAGTTCATCTGGTTTAACCAGTCACAGATAGTTCATCTGATATAAACAGCCACAGATAGTTCATCTGGTATAACCAGCTAGAGATAGTTCATCTGGTATAACCAGCTACAGATAGTTCATCTGGTATAACCAGCCACAGCCAGGCCATATTAGGACATGATACATACAAATGGAATACACACCCACATAATCAAAAACAGACCCATCTCTCTCTTTCTTTCCCTCTCATGTTTTTTTCTCCTTCAGTCCCTCTCTCTCTCTCTCTCACACACACACACACACACACACACACGGTGCACCCAACGACCTGCATTATTATGTGATATACTCCCAGTCATTTTCCATCTCTGTGTACTGATGATGTATTGATGGTGTGCATCCCAAATGGCACCCTGTTCCCTATGTAGTTCCCGCTAGAGTGCACTACTTTTGACCAGGGCCCATAGGTAAAAGTAGTGCACTATGTAGGGAATAGGGTGCCGTTTGGGACGTAATCAGAAGGAAAACAGAATGGAGCAGAATGTTAAAATGCTATGTTTATTTCAGGGCCCCATACCGTCACCAAGGATAATAGCTTTCTCAAAAAAGGTTTGGGCTAATCACTGCCATTTAGAAGAGAAGGATGGCGGGAGGGCGGGAATCTGCGAAAGAGGTGAGCGAGGAGAGGAAATGAGAAGAGGAAGATGAGGGGAGGTCAGGAGGAGGGGAAGTCAGGAGGAGGAGGGGAGAGTTCACCAACCTCAACATCATAGCAGGAACAGTCTGTGGGAATGCAGTACGACCTCAAATTATCAGCCCGTGTGTGTGTGTGTGGGGGGGGGGGGGGGGTACTGTATTTCCATTGCAAATCTGAGAGCCCTTTCCTGCCTACTCTGATACTAAGCCACCCACACCTTTGGAACTGACACACACACCCCTCTCTCTCCCTCACTAGCGCTCTCTCCAAGCCTTTGTCAGTGACTGTAATGTGGGCTTGCTGAAACAATACAGAGGGTTAGAGAGAGGTATCTGGCTGTGTGGGAACCGAGTAGGACCATGTGAGGTTTAGAGAGAGGTATCTGGCTATGTGGGAGCCCAGTAGGACCATGTGAGGGTTAGAGAGGGGTATCTGGCTGTGTGGGAGCCCAGTAGGACCATGTGAGGGTTAGAGGGGACAAGGGACTGTCCCAAATGTATTTAGGCATATTTTGTACTATTTTAGGAAGTATGCCAGGGAAGTGTGTTCATTGTATACTTGCAAGATCAATATTGATAGGTTGGCGTAGAGCCATATCTCCATCAGCTAGTCAGCCCAAAGCTACTGCTGCGTCCCCATGGTAGCTCAGAGACGGCCATGTCAGTTTGGTGCCAACATGATGCCCTGAATGCCCAATTCATCCTCGATACTTTGTGACTGCTCTGAAAACATTGAATAGTTTGTGGTGGGTTAGGTATTGCCTGAATAAATCCACCTGCACTCCCTGTACTCCTATTCTCTGCCCTTATTTACAGACAGACTGTCCTCCTTTATCTCATCCCTCCATCTCCCTCGGACTCGTGTCTCGCTCTCTCTCCGCTGTATGGCAAGGCTGAGCTTCACTCCAACACGGTCACAAAAGAACGGTGACTCATACACTTAGAGGCTCCATCTCTCTTTCCCCTTCCTTTCTCTCTCCCTATCTTACACAAACAGCTTGGCTTTGGATTCTCTCGGAATTTAAAACAGTAGCTACATCAACAGGTATGCATTTACACCTATAGGAGACTGACATTTCCCACTAACACATGCATCCACTTTAACATATGTCGACACAAAAACACTCCCTTATCTCCCACAAAACAGCTTCCGACACATGAAACGTCTTGAATTTCAAAACAGCAGCTACATCAACTGGTAGCTGTGCATTAAAATCTATAGACTGGGACTTCCTACTATCGGAACCCATTAAAAACATGCATGGGCATTCTGTAGTTAACACAAAATGCTTTAACAAACTATTACTAGCTACAGTTACATTTTACATTTAAAATAAGGACAGACGCTCTTATCCAGGCCGACTTACTGTCAGTACATTCAACTAAGGTAGGTAAAACATTTAAACAATTCAGAAGGCACAAATACACAATACTTTTAAAATGTGATTTTATTGTCATTATAAAATTACATTGCCACATGATTCCCTGTCTGAAAGCCATTGTAAATCGTCATTGCAAATAAGAATTTGTTAACTGACTTGCCTAGTTAAATAAACACATTCAGGGAAGAGGGCACCATGACTGGACCGTAGTTCAGTAGTTATTTATCAGACCTCCTACCCCTAATGCTGGATTACAAAAGGAATAAAACACCACAGAGTCCCTGAAAAACATCAACACCACTCAAAATATCTTCCAATTTCAGGTGCAGTTCCAATAATCCACACTAGACCACTAAGAAGCTCTGTCCCATTGCTCAGATCACTTCATCCCACTTTGAACAGAACACTATATAGGGCAGATGAGATGGAGGATTGAAAAGAAGATTGAGTATGACTTGATCTAATCCATCCTCACCATGAACGCTGTAGACCGGAGGCACTGGTGCTCTCTCCTAGAAGCCTTACGTTACTCCAGACACAAAGAGGATTGGGTAAGTAGGTAAGTAATATATTGGGCATGAATTCTAAGTGGTATGCCAGCGTGGATATTGGAACACAGCCTATGTATTGCTACTACTTGGAGTGAAGCAACGTATTTGGGAATGCACACTAGCAAGTAGTATGTTGGTATGAAGGTTGGAACGTACCTTGTTAAAAGCAAAGGGCTAAAGTCTGGTTACAAGAACACACATTTATAGTCTGAAGCTAAACTCTACTAGTTGCAGTTTCTTCCCTCTTGTTGCAGACAAACAGATGAGGACTCTTTGGAAAGTAGGTATTCCAGAGGCGGAAATTGGGGAGAAATGATCTGCCATGTGATATAGTACTGCATTTAGTGTGTGTGTGTGCGTGTGTGTGTGTGTATATAGGAATGGTAGCTAGGTCCATTTTTTTTGGTGTATTTCTCAAAAAAAAGTCACATGCATCTTAAAGTAGTTCACATTTTTATGCATTGCAGTTCAAAAACAAACTGACACTTTTTTGCCCTGTGTTCGTTTTAACTAAGTTGAATCATCATCATCTTCATCATATACCATCACGTTGCACCCTTTAAACACATTCATGTTAGCACATCCACACAAGGGCTAAAACGGCACAGACTTCTCCATAGGTTAGTTGCTCAACACAAGAGAGCAAGACAGAGAGATGGTCTGAAACAGTTCCGGAATAGAACACAGAACTAGAATTCTAAAGGAACTCTGGATGGAACTGGAATGTTGGGTAGAATCATTTTCAGATGGTTTCCCTTCCTCTTTATATGAATGTCAAGGTTACTTCTTTTTGTTCCCTGACAAGATCCTACTATAGGTTCAACAAAGCTCACCAACGCAGACAATCAATGTGTTCCCTTAAAAACAGCAAACGTATTATATTACTATTATTAATAATAATAATCTCATAACATGTGGTCCATATACAAAACATTTTAAAACAGCCATTTATTTAAAAGCAAATTCATGTCCCCCAAATGGCACCCTATTCCCTATGTAGTGCCCTACTTTTGACCAGAGCCCATATGCACTATATATAGGGAATAGGTTGCCATTTGGCAACGCAACCCTAGTCTGATCAAAAGTAACCTGTTCAGTGATGTTTTGATGTTTAATTGCATCCCCAGCTATAAAAAGGCTTGAGATGTGTTCTGACCTGCCTCTTTTGAGGGAAATGTCAAAGGTCAAATCAGACCTGGGTTCTAAAACCATTTCAAATACTTAAAGTCGAGCTTGATTAAACTTCCTGGCACAATGGAACCAATAGAATGGTCTCCAGGCAGGCCAAAGCAAACGCTGGAAGTACTTGAAGGATTTTCAGATACTATTTGAACCCAAATCTGGGTTACATTACAGTAGTAATAGATAAATCTTCCAGCCAAAAGTGGAATGATTTTCACAGAGCTAATATACATTACGGTTGCAATATTCCGGTAACTTCCCAAAAATTCCCAGGTTATCCTAAAATAGTTGTATAACCCCAGGAATCAGACAGGATTTAACAACAAATCCAGAATCCACCATACAGGATTTCTGGAAAACTTGAGAATTTTGGGAAAGTTCACTTTGCAACCTTAAACCATCATGATAATATACAATTAATGTCAGCAATGCTTTGAATTCAGTAGTACCAGAACGTCAAAGGTGTGAATCTCATCGGACCCCCCCGCTTAACCCAAACCCCTCCATTTACCCCCTCCCCATACACACCCACATCACAAACCCCCTTTCCTCCCCCCTGCACCTGGAACCCAAAGAGTCTTTGTCTGTAGCCTGATAAAGTGTTGTGAGCAGAGTACCCTGCTGTCACTATGCCAGACCCATCTCCTCTAGAACACTCCTGGGAGATTCATCCTCCTGTAGGGGGAGATAGAGAGAAGGGGAACAGCATAGCATTACATTTTACAAGTCTAGAATGTACATTATTACATTATGAGGGTCTATGACCTCATCCCCTCTTGTAATTTAGCAGTATCTCTGTGGAGAACAGATGCTCTGACAGGATAATGATTATCACCACCGTACAACATAAAAAACATAGATCATTCATTCTAAGGTAGAGTCCTAGCAAGTATGGTAGGGAGAACTCCAAAATACACCGATTGAGGTCGAGTGAGACCCAAACGTTGGTTAAAAACAGCCATTCAATAGTTTGAAGTATGAATAACACTGGTTAGCTGGAGTTTCACATTATTTTTAATAAGAGAGATCACTTCTTCTCCCTGTGGTGTGTGTGTGTGTACCTCCTGCAGTAGGTCGGCCTGTTCGATGGCCTTGAGTACACTCTTCTTGGACGTGTCCTGGATCTCTCCCCCGATCAGAAACTCATCCAGTATAAAGTAGGCCTTCTCAAAGTTAAAGATGATGTCCAGCTCACAAACCTGCCAGGGCGCACGCACACACGCAGGAAGGAATCAGAATCACCTTTATTTACTAAGTACACTTACATAAAAACACAGAATTTGAGGGGAGAGAGTGACCATACAGTCCATTCAGACCCCTTCACTCTTTCCCACATTTTTGTTACGTTACAGCCTTATTCTAAAATTGATGAAATACAAATCCTCAGCAATCTACACACAATACCCCATAATGATAAAGCAAAAACAGATTTAGAAATGTTTGCAAATTTATTACGAATAATATACAGAAATACCTTATTTACATACATATTCAGACCCTTTGCTATGAGACTCGAAATTGAGCTCAGGTGCATCCTGTTTTCATTGATCATCCTTGAGATGTTTCTACAACTTGGAGTCCAATTAAACTGATTGGACATGATTTGGAAAGGCACACACCAGTCTATATAAATTCCCACAGTTGACAGTGCATGTCAGAGCCAAAACCAAGCCATGAGGTCGAAGAAATTGTCCGTAGAGCTCCGAGACGGGATTATGTCGAGGCACAGATCTGGGGAAGGGTACCAACAAATGTCTGCAACATTGAAGGTTCCCAAGAACACAGTGGCCTCACTCATTCTTAAAAGGAAGAAGTTTGGAACCTTCCCAGAGCTGGCCACTCAGCCAAACTGAGCAATCGGGGGAGAATGGCCATGGTCAGGGAGGTCACTGACAGAGCTCTAGAGTTCCTCTGTGGAGATGGGAGAACCTTCCAGAAGGACAACCATCTCTGCAGCACTCCACCAATCAGTTCTTTATGGTAGAGTGGCCAGACAGAAGCCACTCGACAGTAAAAGGCAGATGACAACCCACTTGGAGTTTGTCAAAAGGCACCTAAATGACTCTCAGACCATGAAAAACAAGATTCTCAGGTCTGATGAAACCAAGATTGAACTCTTTAGCCTGAATGTCAAGCGTCACGTCTGGAGGAAACCTGGCACCATCCCTACGGTGAAGCATGGTGGTAGCAGCATCATGATGTGGGGATGTTTTTCAGCAGCAGGTACTGGGAGACTAGTCAGGATCGAGGCAAAGAAACAGAGCAAAGTACAGAGTTCCTTGATAAAAACCTGCCCAGAGCACTCAGGAACTCAGATGGAGGTGAAGGTTCACCTTCAAAACAGGACAACGACCCTAAACACACAGCCAAGACAACGCAGGAGTGGCATCAGGACAAGTCTCTGAATGTCCTTGAATGGCCCAGCCAGAGCCCGGACTTGAACTCGATCGAACAGCTCTGGACACACCTGAAAATAGCTGAGCAGTGACGCTCCCCATCCAACCTGGTAGAGCTTGAGAGGATCTGCAGAGAAGAATGGGGCAAACTCCCCAAGTACAGTGTGTTCCAAACTTGTAGCGTCATACGCAAGAAGACTCAAGTCTGTAATCACTGCAAAAGGCGCTTCAACAAAGTACTGAGTAAAGGGCCTGGATACTTATGTAAATGTGATATTGCCATTTTTTTTTGTGGAATAAATTGCAAAAAATTTGAGAAACCTCTTTTGATTTATCATTATGTGGTATTATTTGTAGATTGAGGGGGAGGGGCACAGAGCGAGGGGCACAGAGCGAGGAGAGGGGCACAGAGCCAGGAGATGGGCACAGAGCCAGGAGATGGGCACAGAGCCAGGAGAGGGGCACAGAGCCAGGAGAGACATTTGGCCACAGGAGTGAACAAAAAAAGCGAGAGGGTTGGCTACAGGAGAGGGGAATGAGAGAGAGTTGGCAATAGAATAAAAGATGGTGAAGGAGAGTGAGGGATGAGAAAGAGAGAGAAGAAAGAATAGGAAAATAGAGAGTGATAAAAATATAGAGTAGGAGTGAGAGAGCAAAAGAGAGGGTGGAGAAACAGCGTGAGGGTTGAGAGAGAGAGCTGGAGTGACTCACACTGCCGAAGTACTTATCCAGCAGCTCTACGAAGCGGTGGATGACCTCCAGAGTAATGAGCTCGTTGTCCTGCTCTTCCACCGCACAGCAGAAATACAGACTGGCATACCTGACACACACACCTGTTGTGTTACTGAAGATCAACACACCCAAACTTTAATCGTTGAGGTTAACTAAGGTGTTCCGCAGGAGGGAATAACCGGGGAATCTAGAACCCTCCAACCAGGACTTCTGGAAAACCTGGGAATTCAGGGAAAGTTAACAGAATTTTGCAAACCTAGGTTTAGCTGAGAATAAAAGGTCCTGGGGGAATCTCTGGAGCGCCAGTCCAGTCCGTAACCCAGGAAAACTAAGAACTACTGAAAGCGAATCTTGATATGCTGCTGTTAACCATGCCAATCTATGCAGTGTAGCAGCTAAATCCTCAGCCTTTCTACCAAAACAGTGGCGGGTGGCTCTTTGTTATTGTTTGAATGCAGATTGCCTCTTTAATGACTCAAGTCTATGCAGTGTAGTCAGACAATTCAAGGGGTGTGATATTCAAAATGGCATGTGCCAGTCTTATACACCATAGTGTGTGCATCTGTGGGTTAGAGCATTAGAGAAGTCAGCTCGTTGGCTCCCTCCCCTGGCCAGAAACAGGTACTGCACGACTGTAGCGCACAATGATTAGACGCTTCGACAGAATCACTGAGCGTCAAAGCATCACACACCAAGGATACTGACGGCCGAGAGATACTTAGTACATCTGTCCATTGTCGGCAGTAAATGTTTTGTTCACTCAAATCATTTGCCGTCTGCCTAGATAGCTTAAGAAAGCAACGCTGTTTGGCTTATGCCCACTTCTAAATATGTAGTTAGCTAATGTTGGCTAACTAGCAAGCTGCGCTAATGTTGATAGCTAGCTAAAATGTGTAGTAAGTCCTTGTTGTGGCCATCTGGCTCGTAACAACATTATCATTAAATCAAAGGATTTGTTCTTGCAAGTGCACATTATCAAACCTAACAAAAAAAAGATTTGTGCGCAAAACTCCTAAGCTAAATGTAAAAGACGTAAAAACTTGCTCTAGAAAAACAATTAAGCAGCATACTATCATTTATTTAAGTTAGTCCGGGCTCTCCAATTGGCTCAGCTAAATTGTCGACCACTGACAGGCACGTTCTTTGTTCTAGTAAAAGAAGGAACGGCCTACTACTGTGATAAGTACCTATCGACCCGTCAGGTCTCGGTGTGTCTAACCTCTAAGCTACTGTGGGATCCTATGGGCAGCTTTAACCAAGAGTGCTGTGTGTGGATGCCTTCTGCATGAGTGGTGGAATGAGTGTTAAAACAGAATCACAGAGCATCCGCTGTATTGAAACACACTGTACAATCTAAAACGCTGTCTGCTGTGAGACATCCGTGTTGGGAGAAAACGATACACATGCCTGAAAGACAGCCTGGAGCCTGGGCGATTCACTGTGATCACACACACAGTCATATCACGAGGTGACATTCTGTCTCTTTTAATCCACCCCCCCTCCCCCAGAACCACGTTTTAAGGGCAATTATTAACGTCCCCCCTGGAAACACATTTGAATGGCAATTATTACCAGTAAAGTGGGGCCAGATGTTTTGATGGGGGGGAATGATTAGAACGTAACACCAAACACTGAGTCACTGGTTGACTCATCATTCCAACCATGACAGCTCATTTTTGGAGACAGTTGCCATTTCAGAAGCTCATTCCACAATTAACACTTTCCAGAGGCCCCCTAGAGAGAGTGAGTATGCATCATTTCAGATACTAATGCACATATAGCTCACAGATAGCAGCCCATGGAGCACATGCTCAAGTGTGTGTGTGTGTGTGTGTGAGAACAGTGGGTAGCGCCTACCTGCTGTTCCACACAACCATGAAAACGTAGGTATACAACAAACAGCCTGTCCTTTTAGGGAAGTGTAGGATGTGGTACTGTACATGTAGGAGGTGATTATGTCATGAATATTATGAATGTATATCTACTGTGTGTGTTGAGACAGAGAGACAGAGATATTCCAGTACCTCTTGTAGACGATCTTGAGGTCCCTCCACTCCAGGAAGCTGCTCATTTTGGGTTTGCGGGCCAGGACCACCTGCATCAGTTCCCTGACCATCTTCTTCTTGTCCCTCTCAGCCGTGGCAGTGTACCACTTCTGGAGACGCAGCTTCCCCTGCCGACTGAACAGCAGCATGAAACGCATCTATACAGGGGGAGGAGATAGCAAGAAACTGAAATATATCGGTTGTCCAAGACTAGGTTTAATCTGTGTCTGGGAAACCAGGGAGCGTGGAGGAGGAAGCAGGGGGTATGATAGACAGAGGCTACCAGAAGGGAGATATAGGCATAATAAAGATAAATATTCAGTTGTTGGATCAATACTGGACACACACACCACACACAGTGAGTCTGATACATTAACAGCCTGCACTGGGATGATGGTAGAGCGCAGTGGGAGGGAGGGAGAGGAAGAAATGAGGGAGCGAGAGAGCAAGGTGGGAGGAAGAAATTAGGGAGAGAGGAAGACAGAGAGCAAGGTGGGAGGGAGAGGGAGGAAGAAATGAGGGAGAGAGGAAGACAGAGAGCAAGGTGGGAGGGAGAGAGGAAGACAGATGAGGAAAACCAATGGAGGAAGAGAGAGAGAGAGGAAGACAGACAGAGCCCTTACCTCATGACTCAAGTGCATTATTTTTTCAAAACATTTTCACAGGAGTCTACTGCAGGTATTTCTAAACTGGAGTAATGCTGTCAGTGGTACGCCAAATACAAATGTGATTTAAAAAAAAAAATCCGTTTAAGAAATCATATATTTATTTTTCCCCTTCCCATTTTCAAACAGTACATTTATATTTTCCAATGGGGCTATACATTTGGGTGAGGTTTCTCTCCCCCCCCACCCTCGTTTCACTGCCAAAAATGTAATTAAACCATCTAGTGTTCAGGTAAATAAAAACAATGTCAAATACAGGAAGCCTAGTCAAATAATTAACACCCAATCACATGAACCATTACTCTCTCACGGGAAACCTTCACTCTTGTGCAGACATTTATAAACGAAACATGACAATATGAAAAATAAGCCACGGGAGTTTGAGCGAGAATAAAGATGACTTTCGGGTAGCAAGACATGTATAAAAGCAACAGATACCATTAATAAGAAGGGGCTAGAAGAGTCTTATATGGTGAGCTACCGAGTGGCTTGGACAGGCAAGCCCCATACTATTGTAGAGGAATTAATTATTGCTGCTGCCACAGATATGGCTGGGACAATGTTGGGGGGGGGGATAGCCCCCCCTCCAAGAAAAAAAACTACTATACAAACAATGTCTTCATCAAATACTGTTTCATGACGTACAGCGACATGGCAGGAGATGTTTTTAAACAATTACTGCTTTGCATACAAGCCAGTGAATTCTATGCGTTACAGCTGGATGAGTCAACAGGGCCTGGCACAGCTCCTAGTATATGTCCGTTACGTTCATGGGGGGGTCAATTAAGGAAGACATCCTCTTCTGCAAACCACTGGAAACCAGGACAACAGGAGAGGATATTTTTAAAGTAGTGGACAGCTTTGTGACATCAAATGGACTTTGGTGGTCAAGATGTGTTGGTATCTGTACTGATGGCACAAAAGCCATGACAGGGAGACGTAGTGGAGTGGTAACACGCGTGCAAGCAGTTGCTCCCGACGCTACTTGGGTACACTGCAGCATCCACCGAGAGGCTCTTGCTGCCAAGGGAATGCCTGACAGCTTGAAAGACGTTTTGGACACTACAGTGAAAATTGTTAACTTTGTTAAAGCAAGGCCTCTGAACTCTTGTGTATTTTCTGCATTATGCAATGATATGGGCAGCGACCATGTAATGCTTTTACAACATACAGAAGTGCACTTGTTATCAAGGGGCAAAGTATTGATGTTTTTTTAATTGAGAGACGAGCTTAAAGTTCTTTACGGACCATCATTTTCACTTGTCTGACTGCTTGCATGATGACGAGTTTCTCACACGACTGGCCTGTCTGGGTGATGTTTTTTCCTCACCCAAATGATCTGAATCTAGGATTACAGGGACTCTCCGCAACTATTTCAATGTACGGGGGAAAAAAAATAATGCTATGATTAAGAAGTTGGAGCTCTTTTCTGTCTGCATTAACAAGGACAACTCACAGGTCTTTCCATTTGTATGATTTTGTGTGTGCAAATTAACTCAAGCTTACGGACAATATCAAATGTGATATCGCAAAGCACCTGAGTGAACTGGGTGCACAATTACGCAGGTACTTTCCCGAAATGGAAAATATCCCTTTCATGCCCTGCCTCCAGTCCATTTACCGATATCTGAACAAGAGAACTCATCGAAATTGCAACAAGCGGTTTGGTGAAAATTACATTTAAATCAGAAGCCACCGCCAGATTTCTGGATAGGGCTACGCTCAGAGTTTCTTGCATTGGCAAATAGCACTATTAAGACACTGATGCCCTTTGCAACCACGTACCTACAGTTGAACTCGCAGGTTTTCATACACTTAGGTTGGACTTTTCAAACACTCAACAAATTTCTTGTTAACAAACTATAGTTTTGGCAAGTCGGTTAGGACATCCACTTTGTGCATGGCAAGTCATTTTTCCAAAAACTGTTTACTGACAGATTATTTCAATATCACAAGTTCAGTGGGTCAGAAGTTTACATACACTAAGTTGACTGTGCCTTTAAACAGCTTGGAAAATTCCAGAAAATTATGCCATGGCTTCAGAAGCTTCTGATAAATGATGTCAATTGGAGGTGTACCTGTGGATGTATTTCAAGGCCTACCTTCAAACTCAGTGCCTCTTCGCTTGACATCATGAGAAAATCAAAAGAAATCAGCCAAGACCTCAGAATTTTTTTTTGTAGACCTCCACAAGACTGGTTCACCCTTGGGAGCAATTTCCAAATGCCTGAAGGTACCACGTTCATCTGAACAAACAATAGTAGCAAGTATAAACACCATGGGACCACGCAGCCGTCATACCGCTCAGGGAGAAGACTCGTTCTGTCTCATAGATATGAACGTACTTTGGTGCGAAAAGTGCAAATCAATCCCAGAACAACAGCAAAGGACCTTGTGAAGAGGCTGGAGGAAACAGGTACAAAAGCATCTATATCCACAGTAAAATAAGTACTATATCAACATAACCTGAATGGCCGCTCAGCAAGGAAGAAGCCACTGCTCCAAAACCGTCATAAAAAAGCTAGACTACGGTTTGCAACTGCACATGGGGACAAAGATTGTACTTTTTGGAAAAATGTCCTCTGGTCTGATGAAACAAAAATAGAACTGTTTGGCCATAATAACCATTGTTATGTTTGGAGGAAAAAGGGGGAAGGCTTGCAAGCCGAAGAACACCACCCCAACCGTGAAGCACAGGGGTGGCAGCATCATGTTGTGGGGGGTGCTTTGCTGCCGGGGGGAGAGATCATGAGGGAGGAAAATTATGTGGCTTCAATATATCCACATCTCAAGACATCAGTCAGGAGGTTAAAGCTTGGTCGCAAATGGGTCTTTCAAATGGACAATGACCCCAAGCATACTTCCAAAGTTTTGGCAAAATGGCTTAAGTAGAACAAAGTCAAGGTATTGGAGTGGCCATCACAAAGCCCTGACCTCAATCCTATAGAAGATTTGTGGGCAGAACTGAAAAAGTGTGTGTGAGCAAGGAGGCCTACAAACCTGACTCAGTTACACCAGCTCTGTCAGGAGGAATGGGCCAAAATTCCCCCAACTTATTGTGGGAAGCTTGTGGAAGGGTACCCGATACGATTGACCCAAGTTAAACAATTTAAAGGCAATGCTCCCAAATACAAATGGAGTGTATGCAAACTTCTGACCCACTGGGAATGTGATGAAAGAAATAAAAGCTAAAATAAATTATTCTCTAATATTATTCTGACATTTCACATTCTTAAAATAAAGTAGTGATCCTAACTGACCTAAGACAGGGAATTTTTACTAGGATTAAATGTCAGGAATTGTGAAAAACTGAGTTTAAATGTATTTTGCTAAGGTGTATGTAAACTTCAACTGTATGTGAGAGTGGATTCTCAGCATGCACTAGCATGAAAACTAAACACAGGCACAGACTGTGTGGGAAATGATTTAAGAGACTCTCTCCAATACAACCCAACATTGCAGAGTTATGTGCATCCTTTGAAGCACACCCTTCTCATTAAGCTGTGGTGAGTTATTCACAATTTTTGACGAACAAATAAGGTTTTACATGTAAAATGGCCAAATAAAGTAGAGGTCGGCCGATTAATTGGAATGGCCGATAACTTGAAATCGGCCCTAATTTTTCATAACAATCGGAAATCAGTATTATTGGATTTGGCCATTTTTTTTACACCTTTATTTAATATTTATTTAACTAGGCAAGTCAGTTAAGAACACATTCTTATTTTCAATGACGGCCTAGGAACGGTGGGTTAACTGCCTCGTTCAGCGGCAGATCGACAGATTTTAACCTTGTCAGCCCGGGGGATCCAATCTTGCAACCTTACAGTTAACTAGTCCAACGCTCTAACCACCTGCCTCTCGTTGCACTCCACAAGGAGACTGCCTGACAGACGAATGCAGTAGGCCAAGGTAAGTTGCTAGCTAGCATTAAACTTACCTTATAAAAAACTATCACTCATAATCACTAGTTAACTACACATGGTTGATGATATTACTAGTTTATCTAGCGTGTCCTGCGTTGCATATAATCTGACTGAGCATACAAGTATCTGACTGAGCGGTGGTAGGCAGCAGCAGGCTCGTAAGCATTCATTCAATAAGCACTTTCGTGCGTTTTGCCAGCAGCTCTTCATTGTGCGTCAAGCATTGCACTGTTTATGAGTTCAAGCCTATCAACTCCCGGGATGAGGCTGGTGTAACCGAAGTAAAATGGCTAGCTAGTTAGCGGGGTGCGCGCTAACAGCGTTTCAAACCTCACTCGCTCTGAGCCTTGGAGTGGTTGTTCCCCTTGCGCTGCATGGGTAACGCTGCTTCGAGGGTGGCTGTTGTCGTTGTGTTCCTGGTTCGAGCCCAGGGAGGACAGAAGCTATACTGTTACACTGGCAATACTAAAGTGCCTATAAGAACATCCAATAGTCAAAGGTTAATGAAATACAAATGGTATAGAGTAGAGGTCGACCGATTCTGATTTTTCAATGCCGATACCGATTATTGGAGGACAAAAAAAAGCCGATGCCGATTTAAAAAAAACTGTGTATATATACACACACTTTGTAATAATGACAATTGCAACAATACTGAATGAACAATGTAATTTTAACTTAATATAATACATAAATAAAATACATTTAGTCTCAAATAACATGAGAACATATGTTAAAACGAACCACCAGCTTTCATGGGTCTTCAATGTTCCCAGTTAAGAAGTTTTAGAACACAAAACACAGCTCTGAAGTGACAATGATACTGAAGAGTCTGCTTAGGAGACAAATACTGTCAACTGTTTGAATAAAAATAGAGTTTGAGTTACCTGTGATGAATGTTGAAAACAAAAACTGTAATTTCTATATGCAGGAAATCCTATTTTAATAATGGGCATGGTAAGAATTGACTACCAAAGTGCGAGTCATAATTCCCATGACACCTTCTATCAAAATATGAAAAGCGGTTCCTTCATTCATTTATTCCATAGGATATTTTTAGATTCACTTAAAATAAGGTCTGTGTTTCGTGTAGGCTTACACCACCGTGCCAATGTTATAACTGTGTAGATATCCATAGGACAAGGTAACTCTGATCAATATTGGCTAAATATAAGCGAAGATAAAAAAATTTGTAGAGTGGATTTATGAAAATATGTTGACAAACGTTACCTTTTCCTAGTGAGATTTACATGGGTATCAAAACACAGAGGCGGTTTAAGCCTGAACCCTAACCTGCACCCTAACCTGCACGAAACACAGACCTTATCTGAAGTAGATCAAGACATTCTCTATGGAAGACATGAACAGAGGTGGTTTAAGCCTGCACCCTAACCTGCACGAAACACAGACCTTATATGAAGTAGATCAAGACATTCTCTATGGAAGACATGAACAGAGGCGGTTTAAGTCTGAACCCTAACCTGCACTCTAACCTGCACCCTAACCTGCACGAAACACAGACCTTATCTGAAGTAGATCAAGACATTATCTATGGAAGACATGAACAGAGGCGGTTTAAGCCTGCACCCTAACCTGCACCCTAACCTGCACGAAACACAGACCTTATTTGAAGTAGATCAAGACATTCTCTATGGAAGACATGAACAGAGGCGGTTTAAGCCTGTACGAAACAGACCTTATTGGAAGTAGATCATGACATTCTCTATGGAAGACATGAACAGAGGCGGTTTAAACCTGAACGAAACACAGACCTTATTTGAAGTAGATCATGACATTCTCTATGGAAGACATGAACGGTAAAATAACGAAGGAACCCCTTTCAAGTTCAGCCACAAGTTATTACAGGAATTATAACGCGTTGACTATTTCTCTCTAAACCATGTACCTTTGACTATTACGAGCCTGCTGCTGCCTACCACCCCTCAGTCAGACTGCTCTATCAAATCAGACTTAACTACACTGCTCAAAAAAATAAAGGGAACACTTAAACAACACAATGTAACTCCAAGTCACTCACACTTCTGTGAAATCAAACTGTCCACTTAGGAAGCAAAACAGATTGACAATACATTTCACATGCTGTTGTGCAAATGGAATAGACAACAGGTGGAAATTATAGGCAATTAGCAAGACACCCCCAATAAAGGAGTGGTTCTGCAGGTGGTGACCACAGACCACTTCTCAGTTCCTATGCTTCCTGGCTGATGTTTTGGTCACTTTTGAATGCTGGCGGTGCTTTCACTCTAGTGGTAGCATGAGACGGAGTCTACAACCCACACAAGTGGCTCAGGTAGTGCAGCTCATCCAGGATGGCACATCAATGCGAGCTGTGGAAAAAAAGGTTTGCTGTGTCCAGAGCATGGAGGCGCTACCAGGAGACAGGCCAGTACATCAGGAGACGTGGAGGAGGCCGTAGGAGGGCAACAACCCAGCAGCAGGACCACTACCTCCGCCTTTGTGCAAGGAGGAGCAGGAGGAGCACTGCCAGAGCCCTGCAAAATGACCTCCAGCAGGCCACAAATGTGCATGTGTCTCCTCAAACGGTCAGAAACAGACTCCATGAGGGTGGTATGAGGGCCCGACGTCCACAGGTGGGGGTTGTGCTTACAGCCCAACACCGTGCAGGACGTTTTTCATTTGCCAGAGAACACCAAGATTGGCAAATTCGCCACTGGCGCCCTGTGCTCTTCACAGATGAAAGCAGGTTCACACTGAGCACGTGACAGACGTGACAGTCTGGAGATGCCGTGGAGAACGTTCTGCTGCCTGCAACATCTTCCAGCATGACCAGTTTGGCGGTTGGTCAGTCATGGAGTGGGGTGGCATTTCTTTGGGGGGGCCGCACAGCCCTCCATGTGCTCGCCAGAGGTAGCCTGACTGCCATTAGGTACTGAGATGAGATCCTCAGACCCCTTGTGAGACCATATGCTGGTGCGGTTGGCCCTGGGTTCCTCCTAACGCAAGACAATGCTAGACCTCATGTGGCTGGAGTGTGTCGTTGCACCACAGGCTGTCCAGGAGTTGGCGGATGCTTTAGTCCAGGTCTGGGAGGAGATCCCTCAGGAGACCATCCGCCACCTCATCAGGAGCATGCCCATGCGTTGTAAGGAGGTCATACAGGCACGTGGAGGCCACACACACTACTGAGCCTCATTTTGACTTGTTTTAAGGACATTACATCAAAGATGGATCAGCCTGTAGTGTGGTTTTCCACTTTTGTGACTCCAAATCCAGACCTCCATGGGTTGATAAATGTGATTTCCATTGATAAAATTTGTGTGATTTTGTTGTCAGCACATTCAACTATGCAAAGAAAAAAGTAGTTATTAAGAATATTTCATTCAGATCTAGGATGTGTTATTTTAGTGTTCCCTCTATTTTTTTGAGCAGCGTATAATAAACACACAGAAATACGTTCCGTATTTTATCTAAGTCTAAATATTCTTGTTACATTGCACAACCGTCAATGTTATGTCATAATTACATAAAATTCTGGCAAAATAGTTCGCAATGAGCCAGGCGGACCAAACCGTTGCATATACACTGACTCTGCGTGCAATGAACGCAAGAGGTGACAATTTCACCTGGTTAATATTGCCTGCTAACCTGGATTTCTTTTAGCTAAATATGCAGGTTTAAAAATATATACTTGTGTATTGATTTTAAGAAAAGGCATTGATGTTTATGGTTAAGTACACATTGGAGCAACGACAGTCGTTGATTGATTGTTTTTTTATAAGATAAGTTTAATGCTAGCTAGCAACTTACCTTGGCTTCTACTGCATTCGCGTAATAGGCAGGCTCCTCGTAGAGTGCAATGTAATGTAATCAGGTAGTTAGAGCGTTGGACTAGTTACCTGTAAGGTTGCAAGATTGGATCCCCCGAGCTGACAAGGTAAAAATCTGTCGTTCTGCTCCTGAACGAGGCAGAACGTTCCTAGGCCGTCATTGAAAATAAGAACGTGTTCTTAACTGACTTGCCTAGTTAAATAAAGTTGTAAAAAAATAATACTTGAAAAAAATAATAATCTGCGCCCAAAAATACCAATTTCCGATTGTTATGAAAACTTGAAATCGGCCCTAATTAAATCGGACAGAGGTCGACCTCTAGTATAGAGGGAAATAGTCCTATAATTCCTATAATAGCAACAACCTAAAACTTCTTACCTGGGAATATTGAAGACTCATGTTAAAAGGAACCACCAGCTTTCATATATTCTCATGTACTGAGCAAGGAACTTAAACGTTAGCTTTCTTACATGGCACATATTGCCCTTTTATTTTCTTCTCCAACACTTTGTTTTTGCATTATTTAAACCAAATTGAACATGTTTTATTATTTGAGGCTAAATTGATTTTATTGATGTATTATATTAAGTTAAAATAAGTGTTCATTCAGTATTGTTACAAAAAAATAAATATAGGTCTATTAAATCGGTACCGGCTTTTTTGGTCCTCCAATAATCGGCATCGGCGTTGAAAAATCATAATCAGTCGACCTCTAAAATAAAGAGCAAAATTATTGATGATTATTATGTGTGCCCTGGTCCTATAAGAGCTCTTTGTCACTTCCCACGAGCCGGGTTGTGACAAAAACTCACTCATTCTTATGTTTAATAAAATGTATCGATTAGTGTGTGTGGCAGGCTTACAAAGATGGCAAAAAAACAACATGCGCTAACCCTGGTGCTAGAAAGGGTACACAGCTGGAGGTTGAATGTTTGAAGGGGTACAGGACTATAAAAAGGTTGGGAACCACTGGTCTACTGTATGCCCACAGTGTTAATATTGAGGAGGAACAACTGTCCAGTAGCAGAGATTGCTATAGAACACTGGAACTCCCTGGCACCATGTGGCCTGACGGAGCGTCAATCTCCTCGATACTACTGTAGCACAAACATTAACCCCGGTAGCATATGGCCCAACTCACACCAACCATTCTCATTAACTCTGGCCCGGATCTCATTCTCAACTCTGTAATACAGCCTGCCTGCAACATTATCATATGTGAAAGTCACCTTCTAAAATTACTCCATAAACATATGTGCGTAGTGCATAATGCCTGCCTACCTGCGTGTGTGTGTGTGTGTGTGTGTGAGAAAAAGAGAGAGAAAACAAGAACAGTGAAGATGTGAGAACTAAACAGCGTGTCCTCAGAGACACTACAGAGCGAGAGAGGCATGTGATGCGGTAGAAGCGGCCATGTTGTGTACAAGAATAGAATTCTCTTTGGGAGTATTCTTAGTCTCATCCGTGTCAGATCCTAAAATATGATGTGATGTTGCAGCAGCAGTCATAAGTCTGTCAATGGACCCACAGTATTGTAGCCTGGGCCCAGATCTCCTATGGTCGTTGTCGCATTTGGCATGACAATGACCATATATGAGTTGGCAAGACAGTCTGGTTCCCGATCTGTTTGCGCTAACATTAAATTTAGCCGACTTAGCCGACTTAACAGACTTGACAGAGCTCTTCTGTGTACAATATGTCCATGTAAAACACAATTAGAACTCAGAGACCCATCACTCTTCAAGAAGCAATGACCAGACAACCATAAATATTAGTTAGTTTAGTAATCAAATATTATTGACAGCAACTGTAGGGATCATTAAAAGTTCAACTGAGGCTAAAGCAAACACAATATTAGATTGAAAGCTATACAGAGAACATCAGTAGTTAGTATCATCTCCCCTGTAACTATTCCGCAGGTCGTTGCTGTAAATGAGAACGTGTTCTCAGTCAACTTACCTGGTAATATAAGGGTTAAATAAAAAAAAAATAAAAAGTAGCCTGAGTGCCAGTCTGTCTGTGCCATCATGGCAACTCCTTGTCACTTAATGACAAACAAGGAGTTGCCATGATGGCACAAACAGACTGGCACTACAAATAGTTAGTTACCACGAAAAACACAGAAGCAAAGCTGAGCTACACATGATGTTAGGGACCAAAGGTTAAATACACAGAACTAGACGAACCGTACGAACTAGAGCTGGGTGATAGACAAAAATCCACTATAAATGAATTATCACGATAATTTGAACATTAAGTTTATCACAGTGTGTAGGTCTTTTTTTATATTACCATTAAAACTGTTACTGTTATAGCTATCAATTGTCCCATTAAAAATAACCCATATTAGCACATTTATTTCAGTTCAAACTTTACATTTCTCCAGTAGAGCCCTAGAGGTTATTTATCATAACGATATTAGCAAAAGATAAGTGTTTGGTTGGTGTCGATCATTTTTGGTTCATCGTCCCAGCTCTAGTACAAACTACTCACACCAATCAATAATACAGACTACTTGGGCTATACTAGTTCCACTTTACTTACAGTCAAACCCGCTCAGTGCTTTCTCTCTAGTAATAATCTGACAGAGAGAAGAGACACGGAAGGGGTGTTATGTCCTGTAGTAGGATACTGGTGACATTGAGACAGCATTTCCCATTTGTATTGGAGTGTACTGATGAAAGGAGTGTTTATGAAGTTTACAAAGGTGGACATGGTCTAACAGTCAACAGTTCATAATTCTGTCCACACTTGTACAATAAAAGGTATCAGGGCAGCAATACAATAGGTAGTTAGCCTAACTGACTGACAAACAGGTCCGCAACAGAGAAACTAGTGCCTGAATAGTTAGCTGCACATTTAAATCAACACACATTGTTCATTTGTATCATTGCAGGTATCTAGATAGATTTTTGTCTAATCCAATGACAATGGTCTAATCACTATAGTATCTGGCTAAGCAAATATCAAAGGTTAGTTTGAAGCCTCGAAGCTAACTTGCTAACTAATGAGCATACAGCTTGCTGGCGAAGTTAGAATTGATATTAGATACAATTCGAATGTACAGCCTGTCTATCAGCAAGCAGTTACCTGTATTTTAGCATTAACCACTTTACATTGCTAACTAGGTAACACAGTTCAACTGTCAGTTGGCCAACCGGCTTGGTTTACACTGCTTCCTGAAACCATACACTTTGCTAGCTAATGAGCTAGCAGGTTAGCTTTAGCTAGTCAACTATTTTTATGGCGATACTATCGCCGACAATACTTACCATTTTATCGGGTTCTCGACGCAAATATTAACGCGTATCTTCCTATATGAATGACTTGATTTGGTTTTAAACGCAGCAAGCGTCAACACTCCATCTCTGTTTCAGCAGAACAGTACGGCTAACGCGAACAACCCGTTCGGCCAGTCAACAAGCTAGTAGTAGGAAAGAATCCGGTGACTTACGTCAGCACGCTGAACATGCGCATTGCGCATTTTGAGGCAACCGTTTTGTAGCCAGGCCAACTCTCTGTATTTTTATTTTATTTTAATGTATTGCAACAATAATAACAATAATACACATCTATACAGGGACAATCCTGTGAATACAATGAAAAAATAAAATACTAAAACACCAGGCGAACCGCCCCCACCACACACATGCACAAAATGAATACCCTTGTCAAACCAAAGGCCTTTGAAAATGGATTTCCTGATCATTTTAATAACTCTATTATTCCCAATCAATGTTTTATGAGGGAAAAATCAAATTTACTGATGAAACTTAGACAATTTCACAGGTAATTATGGAGGTTCAAAATCACATTTCATTTCAAGTCCACCAAGTTAATTAAACAGACTGTTAGGGATATGATACCGCATAGCGGCAGGATTAGACAGACGTAATTTTAACAATTCATTCTAAAAGCACCCACTAACGACTCAAAATCAATAGCCTGTAAACCTCCACGATCATAGTCTTTCACTAATTGAGATTTCCGAATAGAATGCTTTTTGTTCCTCCAAACAAATCTAAGTATAACAGAATTTACTTTTTAAAATGTTATTAGAATAAATAAAAAGGGACTGACTTGGGTAAATGATTCTAGAAAAACCATCAGTCTTGGACAAAAGAATACAACCCAAAAATGTAGATATTGTCACATCTGCTCCTGCTACACCCTCTGGTGTTCATCCGGTGTCTTCTTGACCTGCAGTTACTCCCCCTGTACACACTCTCTCTCTCCCTCTCCCTCTCTGTGTGATTGTGTGGTTGGAGACAGGTGTGCTGGAGTCAGAGCAGATCCCTACCAGCTGCAACTCGTTCCATAATCAAGACCTCTACAAATACTCAGTCCTGCCGCTTCTACTCTGCCGGATTGTAATCTCTGCTCAGTCAGTTCATGATTCTAGCCATTTATGATTATGCAATATTCTGTTACGCTGCTGTGCCTGTTTCCTTGTCTGACACTGTTTATCCTCTCATTGCAGTTTACTACTCTGTCTTCTGTTCCACATCTCACCACCCAACTACTTTGCTCTTGATTTTACTCACCACCACTACCTTGAACACCCCTCTTGACCTGTTTACCCTCTACTACTCAGCTAACTTCAACCTCAGTCTCCACATCTGGTTTATCTGCAACTCATCTGAGCTTCCCTGAATCTGCACTCCATATCTCTCTGTAACAAACATTTTGGTTCATTCATCCCTGTTTCCTCATCTGAGTCTGCTCTTGGGTTCCCCTGTGTCGCCCCACTTTACAGATATCACGTTGCAGCCACTGACTTAATGAGCCTCTCGTGGAATTAATCCTGTTATTGATGTTCAACAATTCTCCATCTGAAAGGTTTTTGGTGATGACAATACCGAAATATTTAACTTTTTATTAGGTATGGTAGAAATGTTGATGGACTCACAGCAGTGAATTGGCATGAGATCACATTTGTTAAGGTTGAGAGTCAACCCAGAGGCCATGGACAATATCTTGATTCTGTCAATAGCCAAGGGAATAACAGCCTGATCCTTTATCTTCTGCAAATTGACTGATATTTATATCTTTACCAAAAAAATGCAGATCCCTTTTAAATGATCAGAATTGTTAAGAAATACGGCTAGTAAATCTGTGGCTTAAATAAAAGAGGGGAGATTGGACAACCCTGTCTAATTCCTCTAGCGCTAGAGAAATGTAGGGATGTGCCATTACTCATAACCACTCAACTGCTTGTATCATTCTACATCATTCCTTATCACTTTACAGAAATTCTCCCCGAACTCAAAAGTAGAGAGTTCGAAATAAAAGTTGTTTTAAAGTGGCAAAAGTCTTTAAATAAAACATATGAAGCCATCATCGTCTATGAATTCACTGTAATCTAAAATATTTAAAACCAATTGTACATGGTTATGAATACTCCTTTAAGGCTGATTGAGTTTCACTAATCTTATCATCAAGGCCTTGTTTCAGCTTATTGGCATAGACATGGGCTAGTAATTTGAAGTCAGTTGCCAATAACTTGACTGGTCTCCAATTGTCCAGGTAAAGAGTTCTTTGGTTTGGGTATAATAACTATTAGTCCCTGTCTCAACACGCTAGATCTAGGCCTAGTTCAAGCTATTACGTTAGTAAAACTAACTGTAGACATCAAGTGCTTTCATTTGCGTTCATGAGTAGCCTATATTTTGTAATAAATCTGATTTGTTGTGCATGATGAGTATTCTTGGGAGGATCAGGGGCATGACATGTGGAGTGTCTCTCGCACGAGTTCAGTATGTTCGGGTGGTGTTGCCATGACAAACAAGACAGTTGATGATGTGGTTTCCATGGAAATTGAGTTCTTACGAAATGATGGCCAAAATGTGTTAATTTAGTCAAAGAGAGATTTTTATAGATTTATACACGAGTTAAATTGGCGGTTTCATCAGAGGCTCTACATATTTCAGGCAATATTACATTTAGGCCTGCTCTGTTGCCTACATTTAGTGCAACCACAACATGCAGGCTGTACACAGTTTATGTCACACTGTGGGGCCTATTTTATTGTATTCAGAATCTGAATTAAAACCGATATTTCTGGATCCAACTACTCCAATTAAATAATTGATTTTCTAAGTCACTGTTCATGTTATGGACACAAGAGGTTGACACTAATGCGTAAACATTTTAAATTGTAAGCGTCAACACATTAGTTTTTTTTTTTAAGTTGTCATTTTAATAAATATATAAATACTATAAAAACACAACTTGTTGGAACAAGCAGAGCAATACAGAACAATACAAATACAATTCATACATCTTTTTTCCCCATTCAATCATTTTCCCTTCATATCAATTTCATTTTCAACCATACCAATTGCTCACATTACAATCAAAAAAATATATCCCATAAGAACAAATAACAGATATATAAACTTTCACTTATCAAAAAATATGCATTTTCCCCTTTCGGTAAGGTGGATATGTGTAATTAACTTGTAGTTAATGTCAAGGTCATAGATGTAACTATTCATGGTCGGTTTCAGTAGCAAGTTGATTGACAGGTATTCCTGCCAATGGAATGATAGGAATGTCCATGGTCATTGTGATCGAGTCTGTGTTTCAAGGGTTCCTATTGGTCACTAGTGTTGCTGGGGTTGGTTGACTTGACCCATGAACAAAACAGCACCTGGGATGGGAAAACAAATATATTTTATATTAGAGAAAGAACAAGTTAGGAAGTATGCCAATGTGTCAGAGGGACAAAGATAATTCCAACAAGATCATGCAGTATATGAATTTACTCGAACGTGTATGCACTTGTATAAAGAGGGCACAGCTACTGTAGCTAGACTTATGGTGAGTGGAGACAATGGATAACCAAGGCTAACATATATATATATATTTTTTTTACATAGATGGTGATGTAGCAACAGGAGGCTGGTCGCACCTTAATTGGGCAGGACGGGCTAGTGGTAATGACTGGAGTGGAATCAGCGGAATGGTATCAGATACATCAAACACGTGGTTTGCATGTGTTTTATGCCATTCCATTTGCTCCATTCCAGCCATTATTATGAGCCGTCTTCTCCTTAGCAGCCTCCACTGATGTAGGTATAGTAGGGGAAACTCACCTGTGGACTTGTGATGGATGAGGAAGAGGAAAGGTCTGTTCATTGTGATCTCCTCTACAGCCATACGAGAGAACAGGATGGCAGCTGGAAAGAGGCAAAGACAGGAGAGGAGACGATGCAGTCAAAACGCAACTCAGATACTATCATCAATTCATCTTTACGTGCCTCTCTATGATAGGCAATGCAGTCAAAACACAACTCTCTATTATTTATTATTGTAAAGTTAGCATCAATTGCTTCTGAATTACCATAGCATACATCCATATCACAGGAGGCTGCTGAGGGGAGGATGGCTCATAATCATGGCTGGAATGGACTGAATGGAATGGCATTGTATACCATCGTTGGATACCATTCCATCCATTCTGTTCCAGCCATTACTATGAGCCCGTCCTCCCTAATTAAGGCGCCACCAGCCGCCTGTGATCCATATAATAAATACTGAATTGAGTCTGTCATCAACATGTAGTCTATGGATCCTTTACCTGTGGCAGCTGAAGCCTTGGTTCCCTCCTCGTTCACCTCAATCTTGACTTTCTGCAGAACCTTGGACACACACAGAGGCTGCTCAGCTGAAAGAGAGCGAGAGAAAGAGAGGGAGGGAGGTTATATTATTTTATCTAAAAAGAATAAGAAAACATACAGTATATTTGTTGAACACTGATTATACAGAAGTGGAAGGCTAGTGTGGATATTGGAACGGAGCCCATCCTATTTCATAGGCCCTGAGTCGGGTCATAATAGTGCACTGTGTAGTAAACAGAGTGCCGTTTCAGACACCAAGCGCTAACTGATGAATAGTAATGGTAAGGTACTCACTGGTGATGCGTGTGAAGTCTGCCTTGGCCAGGTTGAACATATCCCCCAACCCCATCTGGATTAGAATAGACTTCAGTTCCACCTCAGAGTCCAGGGTGAACCTGGGCAGGACCAGTTGACGTTTAACGCTCCTCATCTCCTGTCTCCACTGCTGCAGCCGCTGGGTGGTCAGCTCGCTACTGAGGGAGCTCACTGGCGTCTCGGGCTCGAAGGGGGAGACCAGCAGCATGCTCAGGGACTCGCCTTCGTACGGAACCTCGATGACGTCGTAGTCCACGCCGTCGGGGGTCACAAACTCACCTGTAGAGGAGGAGAGGAGAGATGGAGGTTGGAATAGTTTTGTTTTGATTGGTGGAGGTAGCAGTCATGATTGGTTTAAACACTGTAGCTGCTGGCTTGGGGCTGACTTGTAGGAATGACTGTTAAAGAGTACATACCCTAAGAATCTTAACTGTAAAATGATGTCAATGGGAGATGTGAGTTACGCGCACAGATCTCATGTCCTGTGAGTGAGGTCTTCTTAAAGTAACACAAGTGTTTACACACAAAAAGGCTGGATTAAAAGGGAAACTCTAAAGTGTTTACAGTGCCGACGTGCTACCCACCGTATTTGAAGCGGTGTGTGAGCCTCATCATGGGTACGGGCACGGAGCTGCCGTTGGCACAGTGGAATAGCCTCTCCTCTGTCATCTTGGGGTCAAAGGGAACCTTCCATAGCCCCTGGAAGTGAAGGGCGTTCAGCAGGACCATACGGGTCTCATCGGTCAGAGCACCGGAAGACAGGAATGACGGGATGGTACCTGGGTGGAAAGAGAAGAGAGAGGTATGGAGGTTTGTTGAGACAGTGGGGTCAGTACTGACACAAATGTTTGATGCCATGGTAAAATTGACTAATGAAGTATATTCCATTCTGTTCTGTTCCATTCCATTCTATCATCATTCTGATGAATACTAAACTATCCTCCACTTTGTGTCATCTGTGTACTACTGTATCTCACCTGCAGTGTGGTCAGAGACCCAGGCGTTGATGATGTCCAGGGCCTGGTCTGGCCTGGAGAAGTCCAGTTGGTGAGGGGAGGCCTGGAAGGCTTTCCCCAGCCCCCTTCTGAAGCCTTTCTCCAGAGCCATCTTTCTCTCCACCATGACGCCGCTGGCCAGCTCCACTCCTTCCTCACTGGAGATGTCTCGCTGGAGAAGACGCTGCTGACGCGCCATCCCTCGCTCTGGAGGAGGACAGAAGGATTGATTGATTAATTGATTTGAATTTCTGGTTAAAGGTACAAAGGCTGGAGAGAGAGAGGAGGAGGAGGTAGAGGAGAGAGGAGAATGAATGAGTCACAATTGCATAGAGAGATGTTGAGATAGTAGGAATGAAATCTAATTTTATTCGTCACATGCTTCATGGACTAACAGTGAAATGCTTACTTACTGGCCCTTCCTAACAATGCAGGGAGAAAGAAAATAGAGAAATAATGGAAAAGTAAAACAATAACAAAACTAGTAATAGATAAATGATAACTGAGCTATATACAAGGGGTACCAGCACCGAGTCGAATGTTGCTCGTCACTAGAGTCTCTTTTTGTTATGAATATGTCAGCCTACGGTTATGTCATCGTCAAGGCCTCATTGTTAAGGTAAAGTCTACCATCTGTATCGCTTTGTAAATGTCCCCTGTGTTATCAGACACACAGCAGCCATTCTCCCTTGCCTTGTAGTGAGAAACCCAATTTGGCGTTCAGGGTCTTCAGGGTGTTGCCCCCAGCTCCCAGCTGAGCCATGGCCAGAATGGTGGCCACGCCGTAGGGGGAGAAGGCCAGGTTAGACCCCTTGGAGTTCTGGGCCACCTGGGAGAAGACCCGCATCCCAAAGTCTGTCTGTTTCTCCTGCAGGTTAGAGATGGCGGCTCCGGACAGGCCGAGGAAGAACCCCACGTACAGGCACAGCATCCTGGGGAGACATGGAGGAGATGGGGAGGAGAAGGTTAGAGGACTCTAACAACATTATATACAGGTAAAGCATTCAAAGGAGAGAGGGAGGAGAGGAGAGAGCTATTAGTGAAATGATCGAGAGATCTAACAATATTGTATAAAGGGAAATTAGGAGAGGAGAGGAGAGGAGAGGAGAGGAGAGGAGAGGAGAGGAGAGGAGAGGAAGATTAGTGAAATGATCGAAGGATCAAAGAAGAAAGATCAAATTTGAAAATATGTCAGATTCTTAGCTGTACAAGAGTGTTACCCGAGGGGTTACGTATAAAAATGTTAATACCATATGTTTTCTTGAAACACCCAGGTCAGTTTTTGAGTCAGCATAAAATACCTTGCAGTTGGCACACTTTCTGCTGGCTAGCTATTAGAATTCAGAACCCCTTTAAAAAGCATTTCACAGCTTGTTAATAGCTAAATCTGTTTGTAGTTGAGCTAACTTCTCATTCCACCAGACTAGTACAACCAGAGGTATGTTACAACACGTCTGGAGGAAGGATAGTAAATCAGAATAGTTCACATTCAGTCATATTCACAAGGCACAAACTGAAGGAAACGGACTAAAACTGGGAGGGACTATACCAGGACTTGTCCAATAAAAAATGTACATTTTACTGTTGGATTGCTATGGTGTGCACTAATTAATATGACCCTGGTTCTCAATGGAAAACCTTGGCACAGAGACACAGTGAACCTGGCATTGGATTCATGTGGGTACAGACAGACATGGGTGAGACAAAACAAGAGACAAGACACAGGTGCCAGCATTGAACATGCGGGTGTGAGACAGACAGAGGGGAAGAGAGAGAAGGAGAGAGAGTGAGAGAGAGAAGGGGGGGAGAGAGAGAGTGAGAGAGCGAAAGGGAGCGAGAGAGCGAGGGAGCAAGAGAGAGAGACAGGGAGAGAGAAAGAGAGACAGACAGAATGTGAGCATGTGTGAGAGAGAAAGAGACAGAAGTGTGTTAGAAAGTAGATAGGATGAATTTGAGCTGCTGAGCGCGGGGGGGTTAAGCACCCCAACCCTAAGTAACCCTAACACTCTAACCCATCAAAGACCATGGCTTGTGCAGAACACAGTCAGTACAAGACGTGTTTCTTGCGGTTCCTACACTAGTGTTGTCTACTACTCCTCTACTCAGGCTCCCCCAGTTCAAACGTAATGGTCTGCAGGTTCTGTTTGTCCAACTTGACTCACCTCTCGTCCTGTCAAAAGCTCTTTCACTGTGTGGTGACTGACCTAGTGACTGGACAACAGACAATAGCTGTGCGCCGGGACTTCTACAGAACAGTCTACTGAAGTATAGGGTTCAAATATTGACTCTTATACCATGGCATTGTTGAATACTCGTTTCTGATTGGCTTGAAGGGAAATAAAACTGTTACAACCTCTGAGATAGTTTATAGACACCCGCGGACAGACAGAAGGTAAATATATAAGTTTCCAGTTTTAGTGATTTGTTACATAATAATAACAACAAATTACATTTCTAAGAAGTTTGCATGAGGGGCATATTCCAAGATGTGATAAAACCTGTTCTAAAGAATAGAATAATCCAAACTCACTCTTAAATTGAAGTTGAAGTGTTGAAAGATGAACTAGTTGAAGATGATCTTGAGAGTTGCTTGAGAGTTGCTTGAGAGTTGCTTGAGAGTTGCTTGAGAGTCTCTGCAATAGTAGTGGGTCAGTCTTTTCCCTGCCAGTTAGAAGAGAAGCACCGGTTGAGTGTGAGTGTCTGAGTGAGAGTTCTACTGGTTTTTATAGCGTAGTCGTAGCGACATGCTTCCCCCTAGGCCACTCCCTCTTCCCTCCAGGCCCCGCCCATGTAGACACGCGCCGAGAGGAAGTTATTAGTGACTATGAGGTCATCATCCGTAACTGTCTGGACTGGCCTCACTCCTTAGTGAGGCTGTGGCACACACACATGTGCAAAACAACACACACACACACACAAACACACATTCGTACATAGACACACACTAGTGCACACTCTCTCTCTCTCTCTCTCTCTCTCTGACACACACACACTCTCTCTCTCTCTCTGACACACACACACTCACTTATGTTCTTTGTCACTCTCTTTATGTTTCTTTTTGCACTCGGAGAAAGAGTGAAGGAGTACGTCCAGTCATGCTGTTGGGAGTGCCCACTGTCTGGCAAAGGCTGCTGGGAAGAAAAAATCCCTACTCACCAACTGGCCGATGTCCAGTTCATGCTTACTAAACCAATGTAACCATTGTTATCTTTAGAAATGCCCTCACTGAGAGCAATGAGGCTCACTATTCATGTTTAAGAGAATTAACGTGTGTACGGCTTAAAATAGTGGTTTTATGAGAGTAGAGGAACTGAGACGGACGGACAGAGAGAGAGAGTTTTTATTGTTTATTTAATTTTTGTATACAAGTTTCCACCAAGGAATCCCACTGAGAAAGGAAGCTCTCTCACTGAAATGTTCTGCTTGTTCCACCTTGTACTGTGTCTACTCATTCATCATCGTCTCTCTCTCTCTCTCTCTCTCTCTCCCTCTCTCTCTCTCTCTCTCTCTCTCTCCCTCTCCCCCCTCTCTGTCGCCCTCTCTCTTTCCCTGACAACAACTCTTTCTCTCCCTTTCTCTTTCCCTCTCTCTCTCTCTCTCTCTCTCTCTCTCTCCCCCTGCCAACCCCTCTCTCTCTCCCACTTTCTCTCTCTGCCAACCCCTCTCTCTCTCTCTCTCTCTCTCTCTCTCTTTCTCTCCCTCTCCCCCCCTCTCTGTCGCCCTCTCTCTTTCCCTGACAACAACTCTTTCTCTCCCTTTCTCTTTCCCTCTCTCTTTCCCTCTCTCGCTCTCTCTCTCTCTCTCTCTCTCTCGCTCTCTCTCTCTCTCTCTCTCTCTCTCTCTCTCTCTCTCTCCCCCTGCAAATTCTTGCTTGGGGAGCGGACCCCAGACCTCACAACCATAAAGGGCAATGGTATCTATAACTGATTCAAGTATTTTTAGCCAGATCCTACTTGGTATGTCAAATTTTATGCTCCTTTTGATGGCATAGAAGGCCCTTCTTGCCTTGTCTCTCTGCTCGTTCACATCTTTGTGGAAGTTACCTGTGGCGCTGATGTTAAGGCCGAGGTATGTATAGTTTTTTGTGTGCTCTAGGGCAACGGTGTCTAGATGGAATTTGTATTTGTGGTCTTGGCAACACCATTATTTCTGTCTTACTGAGACTTACTGTCAGGGCCCAGGTCTGACAGAATCTGTGCAGAAGATCTAGGTGCTGCTGTAGGCCTTCCTTGGTTGAGGACATGAGCACCAGATCATCCACAAACAGTAGACGTTTGACTTCAGATTCTAGTAGGGTGAGGCCGGGTGCTGCAGACTGTTCTAGTGCCCTTGCCAATTCGTTGATAAATGTGTTGAAGAGGGTGGGGCTTAAGCTGCATCCCTGTCTCACCCCACGGCCCTGTGGAAAGAAATGTATGTGTTTTTTGCCAATGTTAAGCGCACATTTGTTATTTGTGTACATGGATTATATAATGTCATATGTACTTTCCATCAATTTGTATAGCAGACCCTCAGGCCAAATTGAGTCAAAAGCTTTTTTGAAATCAACAAAGTATGAGAAGACTTTGATTTTGTTTTGTTTGTCAATTAGGGTGTGCAGGGTTAATACGTGGTCTGTCATACTGTAATTTGGTAGACAGCCAATGTGACATTTGCTCAGTACATTGTTTTCACTGAGGAAATGAACTAGTCTGCTGTTAATGATAATGCAGGTTGCTATTGACGCATATCCCACGGTAGTTATTGGGATCAAATTTGTCTTCACTTTTGTGGATTGGGGTGATCAGTCCTTGGCTCCAAATATTGGGGAAGATGCCAGAGCCAAGGATGATGCTAAATAGCTTAAGTATAGCCAATTGGAATTTGTGGTCTGTATATTTTATCATTTCATTGAGGATGAAGCGGCAGGTAGGTAGTGGGAGGTAGCTACCAGGGTGGCAGGTAGCATAATGGTTAGAGCATTAGACAAGTAACCGAAAGGTTGCAAGATCGAATCCCCAAGCTGACAAGGTACACATCTGTTGTTCTACCCCTGAACAAAGCACTGTTCCTAGGCTGTCATTGAAAATAAGATTTTGTTCTTAACTGACTTGCCTAGTTAAATAAAATAAAAAGGATACAATCAACACCACAGTCTTTTTTGGGTTGGAGGGTTTGTATTTTGTCCTGTAGTTTATTCAATGTAATTGGAGAATCCAGTGGGTTCTGGTAGTCTTTAATATTTGAATCTAAGATGTGTATTTGATCATGTTTTAGCTGTTTGTTACAGGGCCAAAAAGATTGAAAAATCAGAGGGGGAGTGTTTTCCATGGAACCAACTAGTTTTCCCATCTGCAGTCTCTCTCTCTCTCCCTACCAACCCCCCCTCTCTCCCTACCAACCCCCCTCTCTCTCTCTCTATCCCTACCAACCCCTCTCTCACTCTCTTTCTCCATACCACCCCCCCCCCCCCTCTCCCTCTCTATCACCCTGCCAACCCCCTTCTCTCTCTCCTTCTCTCTCTCCCACAAGCTCCTCTCTCTCCCTATCTCTTTCCCCTCACTCTCCCTACCTACCCCCCCCTCTCTCTCTCTCTCCCACAAACCCCTGTCTCTCCCTATCGCTTTCCCTCTCACTCTCCCTGCCTACCACTCTCTCTCTCCCTATCTCTCTCTTCCTCTCTCTCTCTCTCCCTTTCTCTCCCTGCCAACCCCTCTCTCTCTCCCTGCCAAACCCCCCCCTCTCTCTCTCTCATTCTCTCTCTCCTACCAACCCTTCTCTCTCTCTCCCACCAACCTCTCTCTCTCTCTCCCTCTCTCTCGCCCACCAACCTTTCTCTCTCTTCCTCTCCCACCAACCTCTCTCTCTCTCTCCCTCTCTCTCGCCCACCAACCTTTCTCTCTCTTCCTCGCCCACCAACCTTTCTCTCTCTTCCTCTCCCACCAACCTCTCCCTTTCTCCCTTTCTCTCTCCCATCAACCTCTCTCTCTCTCTCCCTCTCTCCCACCAACCTCTCTCTCTCTTTCCCACCAACCACTCTCCCTCTCTCTCTCTTGCTCTCTCTCTCCCACCAACCTCTCTCTCTCTCCCACCAACCGCTCTCCCTCTCCCTCTCTCTCTCTCCCACCAACCGCTCTCCCTCTCCCTCTCTCTCTCTCTCTCCCACCAACCACTCTCCCTCTCCCTCTCTCTCTCTCCCACCAACCTCTCTCTCTCTCTCCCACCAACCGCTCTCCCTCTCCCTCTCTCTCTCTCCCACCAACTCCTCTCTCTCCATTGTTGAGGGATGACACACAGATCTGACACATCAGAATTCCAAATTTGGTTCTGTAGCTGCCAGCATTCCATGACCCCATACTCACAAAGTGTCTGCACGTTCACAGATGTGTGTGTTTGTGAGAAACAAACAGACAAACAGACAGTCAGACAGACAGACAGACAGACAAACACAACAGTGGAAGTGAGGTTACCATTTTCTAAATATCTCCCTGGTCTGGTATGAGGTCATTGTCACAGGGACTGTGGACAGAAAGCGAAGGGGACAATCCTGTTTGTTTGTTTGTTTGTGTGCGTGTGCGTGTGTGTGTGTGTGCGTGTGTGTGCGTGCGTGTGCGTGTGTGTATGCTTTGACATTTTGGACTGTACATAAGCATTTCGCTACACTCACAATAACATCTGCTAACCATGTGTATGTGACCAATGAAATCTGATTTGATTTGACATTTTCCAGTTCTGCAACAGGTATGTGTGTTTAAAACGTGTGAAAAGTCAAATGAACCGCCACTTCACCAGAAGCCCTAAGGCCAAAACACAACTAAAGGAAAACTTGTTCGGGTCAAGTTTGATTCCGGAATGCTGGACGATCTCACAGAATTCTAGTTCCTTTCCACTCTCCTTCAAAAATGGTACTGTAACTGTAACGGTCTCCACAGCAACTGGGAAGAAGGGGGTTGGGGTGAGCTTGAGGCAACACACTTGTGATGCCAAAGAAGACATTGTAGTAATTTTGACTCTACGATGTCATAGACTGTTAAGATTTTATTGTTGCTTTTTAAACAAGAAGTGTCATTGTTGTTGCTGTTGTTGCGTGTTCCCATGTGTTCATGCGCTTTACTGCCTGGTTACACACAACATGTTGAGAGTGTGTTGTAGATGTAAACACAACTGGTTTTCCCATCAAACAAATGAACTTCCAGTGTAGGGAAATTACACACAAACACAAATAAAACACAGCTCACAGCATTGTCCTAACATCATAGTCATCATTATTTATTTTTGTAGGACACTTAAAAATTGAATCTCTGTCATTGTCATATTTGTTTGTATAATGAGACTAAAAATACCACTTGTCTCAAACAGACATGCTGTCACCATCGAACCCACCACCCACCCACCCACACACACCCCTCGCCCCCCTTCATTTGGTACATTCCTTATTAGGTTGTCAATGGAAATCTGGTTTGACGGCCCACTCCATTTCCTTTGAAGAGGGATGAGATGAGCATGGGAATGGGAACTCACTCTGGAACATTGGTAGTCACGCACTGTTCTGTTACTACGGGCAACAGACCAGGGGTTCTCTGTAAAAGGAATTAGGCCTAACCCAAAACACATTTTGGATGAAAGACAAATAGCTTTTATGCAACATATAAACTCCCCTTTCTGAACCACTTTCCCCCCAAAATTTGTTGAACATTTGTTTCAATTCTACTTAGGTTAATCAGGCCTGAAGGTAAACCAAAAAGATGCGGTTTTAAGGAACCGTTTTAGGCCTACCGATTGAGCAATTGGGAAAGAGATGAAAGATAAACTGTCATATATTTGAAATATGTATTGAGAAATCATCAGTGAAATTTTGGGTGTTTCTACAATTCCACAGGGAAAGAGGAACCGGTAAGCTTCTGCGGTTTTAGGGAACAGTTTTAGGCCTACTCATGGAGCGATGTAGAAAGAGAGAAACATATGATATACACTGCATTGAGAAATCATTAGCGTCAGTACAACTGCACTCATGCAGTTTGACAAGATACATTGTTTGATCATCATATGATCATCACAGTCACACACATTTGTCACGCACATTTCATCACACATTCTTGGGCAGCCTTATCTGCAGTGGCTCATATTCGGTTCACTGGAACATTTTGGGGTGTAATTTTACATGATGGGGGTCTAATATAAATCAGGAGTGATCACAATCCATCTGTTATCACTATCAAACTCCACGTGAAATCAGTAGAGCTGGGCGATACGGACTAAATTGCCTGAATTGATGCTATAACGATAAATAGAATGATAAGTTTACAACATTGTGTATAATATTAATTTGCTTATTATGCTTTAAACTCCTACTACTATTTTGATAGTGGTAGCCATCAATTGTCCCATTAACAATCTTCCATATTAGCAAACTTCTTTCATTTCAAACTTCTCATTTCTCTAGTATAGACTACTTATCGTAATGAAAGATATCGGCAAAATGCCGGCAATAACTCGGTATGGTCGTTGTCGATCATTTTCAGTTTATCTTCCAAGCTCTAACATACAGTGCAACTCATAGACAGATAAACTGCTACATTAAAACTTAGCTCTCTCACTTTCACAGAAAAATGTATTCAACATGTGTTTAATTTCTACTGCATGATGTGTAGATACACACGACTGATATACTACCTACCATTTAGCAGACACTTTTATCCAGAATGACGTACAGTCATACATTTGAAGTACGGGTGGTCATGGGAATCAAACCTATTATCACGACCGTGCACCAAACATGCTCTACCAACTGAGCTATAGAGGTCAGCTCTAGACGGGATATTTTCGGCCCTGAGTCAGCTGGCCTGCAAATACTGCAATTATTTGTCGTCTCTATAAAATTATATATGTGCGCTGTGTATTACAACTCATAGACATCTGGTATGAATGTTTGAGTAGAGAATAAAATCTTGTTAAAGTCAGGTAGCCTAGCGGTTAAGGGTGTTGGGCCAGTAACCGAAAGGTTACTGGTTTGAATCCTGAGCCGACTAGGTGAAAAATCTGTCAATGTGCCCTTGAGCAAGGCACTTAACCCTAATTTCTCTGGATAAATCCTATTCTTAATGTAATCTCATAAAGCATGTTATTCTTAATGTAATCTAATAAGGCATGTTATTCTTAATGTAATCTCATAAGGCATGTTATTCTTAATGTAATCTCATAAGGCATGTTATTCTTAATGTAATCTCATAAGGCATGTTATTCTTAATGTAATCTAATAAGGCATGTTATTCTTAATGTAATCTCATAAGGCATGTTATTCTTAATGTAATCTCATAAGGCATGTTATTCTTAATGTAATCTCATAAGGCATGTTATTCTTAATGTAATCTCATAAGGCATGTTATTCTTAATGTAATCTCATAAGGCATGTTATTCTTAATGTAATCTCATAAGGCATGTTATTCTTAATGTAATCTAATAAGGCATGTTATTCTTAATGTAATCTAATAAGGCATGTTATTCTTAATGTAATCTCATAAGGCATGTTATTCTTAATGTAATCTAATAAGGCATGTTATTCTTAATGTAATCTAATAAGGCATGTTATTCTTAATGTAATCTCATAAGGCATGTTATTCTTAATGTAATCTCATAAGGCATGTTATTCTTAATGTAATCTCATAAGGCATGTTATTCTTAATGTAATCTAATAAGGCATGTTATTCTTAATGTAATCTAATAAGGCATGTTATTCTTAATGTAATCTAATAAGGCATGTTATTCTTAATGTAATCTAATAAGGCATGTTATTCTTAATGTAATCTCATAAGGCATGTTATTCTTAATGTAATCTAATAAGGCATGTTATTCTTAATGTAATCTCATAAGGCATGTTATTCTTAATGTAATCTAATAAGGCATGTTATTCTTAATGTAATCTAATAAGGCATGTTATTCTTAATGTAATCTAATAAGGCATGTTATTCTTAATGTAATCTCATAAGGCATGTTATTCTTAATGTAATCTCATAAGGCATGTTATTCTTAATGTAATCTAATAAGGCATGTTATTCTTAATGTAATCTAATAAGGCATGTTATTCTTAATGTAATCTCATAAGGCATGTTATTCTTAATGTAATCTCATAAGGCATGTTATTCTTAATGTAATCTCATAAAGCATGTTATTCTTAATGTAATCTAATAAGGCATGTTATTCTTAATGTAATCTAATAAGGCATGTTATTCTTAATGTAATCTCATAAGGCATGTTATTCTTAATGTAATCTCATAAGGCATGTTATTCTTAATGTAATCTCATAAGGCATGTTATTCTTAATGTAATCTCATAAGGCATGTTATTCTTAATGTAATCTCATAAAGCATGTTATTCTTAATGTAATCTCATAAGGCATGTTATTCTTAATGTAATCTAATAAGGCATGTTATTCTTAATGTAATCTCATAAGGCATGTTATTCTTAATGTAATCTAATAAGGCATGTTATTCTTAATGTAATCTAATAAGGCATGTTATTCTTAATGTAATCTAATAAGGCATGTTATTCTTAATGTAATCTCATAAGGCATGTTATTCTTAATGTAATCTAATAAGGCATGTTATTCTTAATGTAATCTCATAAGGCATGTTATTCTTAATGTAATCTCATAAGGCATGTTATTCTTAATGTAATCTAATAAGGCATGTTATTCTTAATGTAATCTCATAAGGCATGTTATTCTTAATGTAATCTAATAAGGCATGTTATTCTTAATGTAATCTCATAAGGCATGTTATTCTTAATGTAATCTAATAAGGCATGTTATTCTTAATGTAATCTAATAAGGCATGTTATTCTTAATGTAATCTAATAAGGCATGTTATTCTTAATGTAATCTAATAAGGCATGTTATTCTTAATGTAATCTCATAAGGCATGTTATTCTTAATGTAATCTCATAAGGCATGTTATTCTTAATGTAATCTCATAAGGCATGTTATTCTTAATGTAATCTCATAAGGCATGTTATTCTTAATGTAATCTCATAAGGCATGTTATTCTTAATGTAATCTAATAAGGCATGTTATTCTTAATGTAATCTCATAAGGCATGTTATTCTTAATGTAATCTCATAAGGCATGTTATTCCTAAAATTCAATTTGTTATCATCAAACTCCATACATAGGCCGTTCAAATCAAATCAAATGTTATTGGTCACAGACACATGGTTACCAGATGTTAATGCAAGTGTAGCGAAATGATTGTGCTTCTAGTTCCAACAGTGCAGTAATATCTAACAAGTAATCTAACAATTTCACAACAACTACCTTGTACACACAAATGTAAAGGGATGAATAAGAGTATGTACATATAAATATATGGATGAGTGATGGCCGTGCAGCATAGGTAAGATGCAGTAAATGGTATAGAGTATAGTATATACATATGAGATGAGTAATGTAGGGTATGTAAACATTATTAAAGTGGCATAGTTTAGGTGACTAGTGATACATTTATTATGTCCATTTATTTAAGTGGATAGAAATTTGAGTCTATATGATGGCAGTAGCCTCTATGTTAATGATGGCTGTTTAACAGTCTGATGGCCTTGAGATAGAAGCTGTTTTTCAGTCTCTCAGTCCCAGCTTTGATGCACCTGTACTGACCTCGCCTTCTGGATGATAGCGGGGTGAACAAGCAGTGGCTCGGTGGTTGTTGTCCTTGATGATCTTTTTGGCCTTCCTGTGACATTGGGTAGTGTGGGTGTCCTGGAGGGCAGGTAGTTTGCCCCCGGTAATGAGTTGTGCAGTTGCTGTACCAGGCGGTGATACAGCCCGACAGGATGCTCTCGATTGTGCATCTGTAAAAGTTTGTGAGTGTTTTAGGTGACAAGCCAAATTTCTTCAGCCTGCTGAGGTTGAAGAGGCGCTGTTGCACCTTCTTCACCACGCTGTCAGTGTGGGTGGAACATTTTAGCTTGTCCGTGATGTGTACGCCGAGGAACTTAAAACTTTCTACCTTCTCCCCTATTGTCCCGTCGATGTGGATAGGGCAGTGCTCCCTCTGCTGTTTCCTGAAGTCCACAATCATCTCCTTTGTTTTGTTGACGTTAAATGATAGGTTATTTTCCTGACACCACACTCCGAGGGCCCTCTCCTCCTCCCTGTAGACCTTCTCGTCTTTGTTGGTAATCAAGCCTACTACTGTTGTGTCGTCTTCAAACTTGATGATTGAGTTGGAAGCGTGCTTGGCCATGCAGTCATGGGTGAACAAGGAGTACAGGAGAGGGCTTAGAACGCACACTTGTGGGGCCCCAGTGTTGAGGATCAGCGGGGTGGAGATGTTGTTTCCTACCTTCACCAGCTGGGTACGGCCCGTCAGAAAATCCAGGACCCAGTTGCACAGGGCGGGGTCGAGACCCAGGGTCTCGAGCTTAATGACGAGTTTGGAGGGTAATATGGTGTTGAATGCTGAGCTGTAGTCAATGAACAGCATTCTTACATAGGTATTCCTCTTGTACAGATGGGATAGGGCAGTGTGCAGTGTGATGGAGATTGCATTGTCTTTGTATCCACTGGGGCGGTAAGCAAATGGAGGTGGACCTAGGGTGACAAGTAAGGTAGAGGTGATGTGATCCTTGACTAGTCTCTCAAAGCACTTCATGATGAGAGAAGTGAGTGCTACTAGGCGATAATCATTTAGTTCAGTTACTTCTGCTTTCTTGGGAACAGGAACAATGGTGGCCATCTTGAAGCATGTGGGGACAGCAGACTGGGAATGGGGAGAGATTTAATATGTCCTTAAACACTCCAGCCAGCTGGTCTGCGCATGCTCTGAGGACGTGGCTAGTGATGCAGTCTGGGCCAGCAGCCTTGCGAATGTTAACACGTTTTAATGTTTATACCATGTGTGTGTGAGGGATACTATTCCTATTAACTTCTATGCTCAACCTCATCCAATCAGCCCACTTCACCGTACTACTACAATGGAACTGCCAGGCCAGGATTCAAACTGGACCGTGGAAGACACTTTTTGTAGTGCCGTTGACATGTATAGATAATTTCCTATCGAGCAAACACCTGCAGTGTTTACATTGAATGCGATCTCCGTGACGACGCTAACATTGGCCATAAATGGTGCAGAGACGAAAAGGGTCGAATGGATTGAATCTAGGCCTTAATGTATTTCAATACATCAGCTCCTGAACCTTTACAGTGTCTCTCGAATAAGAAAATAAATAATGATAAATAAAGATAAATAAAGTTGGCAGTGGTATGTGAAAACAACATTGACTCAAGACTGTGGAGAAGAGCTAAGGCCATTTCCCTTCAGCATACTCTGAAGGGAAATGACAACACGGGATGTTTTTCTTCTTCTTCTCATCTTCCTGCTGTTATGATCCGTGTTTCAGTAGTTGACCTGTTCAAACTGTTTTCTGAATGTAGTGTTATATTGCGTTTGTGTTACTCTTGTCTGTAACTGTTCTGTACTGGGTCATGTGGTTGATGTTTTGTGTGGACCCCAGGAGCAGTAGCTGCTGCAGGATGAACAGCTTAATAAATAAACCAAATTAAACTGAACATACTTTACAGCCAAGGTATGAGAAAACCACAACCACGCAATGACTCAACACTCTATACAATAGTTCATCCAAATATAGACTAAAATAGACTACTGGTTCCTATTTCCTTCTCGGTGCTTATTTAGGCTAGTTGTCAAGATAACACATACACACTTAAAGTATTTTGCAATGTAACCAAGAGGACAGCTGGATACTATTATTATTATTGTGGTCGTGATAGCAAACAAATAGACAACTGTGAAAAAGAGGAGAAGAATGGAAAGATTGTGGGCGAAAGGTCATAGGTCGTGGGACCAGATGGTCTGGGAGAATGAGGGATGGAGGATGGAGGATGTGATGTGTGAGGGAGGAATAACTGGATGAGGGAAGGAGGGCAGGTAACATTAAAAGGGTGATGACAGAGGGCTGAGAGGGGAACACATGGTGAGTAGGTGGAAAAGGGATTCCCTGGAAGAGAGGCCAGCCCAGCCAGACATGCAGACCTCTGCAATTCCCTGACTCCCACTCAGCCTTCGTATTTGGCATTGAGTAAACAATGAGACGTTTTCCACCAGCAGTGAAGACATACCCAAACAGGCCAAAGGGCTTTTTACATTACTGAGCATAACCAAGCTGTTCTTAGCTGGCCTCGTTACGCGTCCATCGCAGTTAGGATGGTGCAGTATATCATCGTTGTGTTTATTCAGTCCACTAATAATGTTCTGGGGACTGGGGACTCCCTCACGGAGAGATCTGCTGAACCACATCTTCCTCATCTCTTACTGGTTGAGTAATACAGTAGATTAAGTTTTCCTTCCGCAGCGATGTGACCGAAGGTTGCAGTAGTACTAGACAGTAATATAATTGTGTTCACACACAATATCCTATGAATCGAAATGACAAAGAATGACCAACTGAGAGTGTTACTGAGCAGTATGTTAAAAATGAGAGTGATCTGTTCTAATATATGTTAAAGGTCATGGCGGGGGGGGGGAAAAGGTCAACTTGCTACGATGATCTGACCTCGCTACGTTAATTCTGCTTTTGAATGATGACCCTTTAATAACCCTTTAATGTAAAGTTCAAGGTTTTTCTGACGTTGTTATTTCTTTTTTGACGCATGTCTTGTCAGATAATGGCAGTTGGTTGCCCAACGAACAGTACTCAACAACAGGAAGTGAATAAGAAGGTGAAACAGTCAAGGGGGAAAACAACATTTCCTGAACACATCCCAGAGTGAGAATAGATATGATAAGTAATATCCTTTGACATTATTACTCGCACGCACGCACGCACGCACGCACACACACACACACACACACACACACACACACACACACACACACACACACACACACACACACACACAATCACACACACACACACACACACACACACACAATCACACACACACACACACACACACACACACACACACACACACACACACACACACACACACACACACACACACACACACACACAATAACTAGAAATTTGTGGAATTCTACAGGAGGGTCAACAAAGCATGAATGGTCATGCAGACACCATTGTCCGTTGGAGATTTCAAGCAAAGATGTCTCAGAACTACTGGAAGGGAACATGTTTTTCTAATCAATGGCTGAGACCCAAATGGGACTCTATTCCCTATATAGTGCTCTACTTTTGACCAAGCCGCTGTGTAGGGTATAGAGTGCCATTTGGGACTCAGCCAATGGTGATACAAAGAAGAGGAGGGAAGACATTGTTTTGATGCTGATAATTGTGGACTGCGGACAGAGTCTAACGCCTGAAGAATTCAGCGAGACAACGCACTCACTCTCAAAGAAAGTTCCAGACCAATGACTGGAATAATTTCTAAATGGTTGACGCCGTGCAATTAGCTCAATCATGGAGAAATACTAGGGCCCAGAGTTTCTTCTGAGCACATGACCAGACCAGGAAAACTCCAGGCCCTATTAAAGGCTACAACTCTATCAGTGTATATTACAGGCTGCAACTAGGACCCCACTTCATGTCTAGGTGCAGGCAAAATGGAGTAGAGGCTCAACTCGAACTGGTAGATTCAACATTTATTGTAATTTGCTTTGTCATATTTGGCCTGTCCCACATGAAAAAGTACTATACTATACTATGGTATAAATACTGTGGTATTGCTATATTTATTTACTATAGTATTTACTGTAGTATTTTAGCAGACATTACTGTATATACTGTAGAATTTACTATAGTGTTTTAGCAGACATTACTGTAGTATACTGTAGTGTTTTAGCAGACATTACTGTATATACTGTAGAATTTACTATAGTGTTTTAGCAGACATTACTGTAGTATACTGTAGTATTTACTGTAGTGTTTTAGCAGACATTACTGTATATACTGTAGAATTTACTATAGTGTTTTAGCAGACTTTACTGTAGTATACTGTAGTATTTACTGTAGTATTTTAGCAGACATTACTGTAGTATACTGTAGTATTTACTGTAGTGTTTTAGCAGAATTTACTGTAGTATTTACTGTAGTGTTTTAACAGACATTACTGTAGTATACTGTAGCATTTACTGTAGTGTTTTAGCAGAATTTACTGTAGTATTTACTGTAGTGTTTTAACAGACATTACTGTAGTATACTGTAGCATTTACTGTAGTGTTTTAGCGGACTTTACTTTAGTATACTGTAGTATTAACTAAACGTCCATAGTGTATTTTTAAATCACAATGACCACTTTCAGGATACACATGAGCATAAAATACTTTTGGGAATCAGTTTTTGTCATATCACATTATTGTTATTGATTATTTGTATTTAAAGATAGACTGTGGAAGTTTACGAACTCATGAAACTACCACATTTCTTGTTTGAGGCTAACATGATATGCTTTTTCTCATGAGTGTGATGTCATGTGCCCCTTTTTGTCCAATGAGGTCATTTGTTGACAATATTTTCTGCAGGTAAGAATAAGTTAAGGCTTTAATATAGGGAACACATCTTCACCCTCAAGCTACCAACATATTTCACATACAGTACATGGATTACAAACTATTGAAAAAGCAACAATCTCAGCAAAATATCAACTTAATTCTTATCAAAACACCATTAGACTTTTTTACCAAAATAGATTGTTAAATTACAGTTAATTTTTGAATTCTGTAAAATGAAAATGTACTTTTCCACATTTACCATTATTTTGGTTGTGGTATCATTTGGCTTTTAAAATGTTGAAGTACCCGGTAGATATTTTTTCTCTCCATGTAGTAAAAAATACTTCCTTTTAAATGAGTGGTACACCAACATTTGAAATATACTTAATTTTATTGACAAAAAGTGATTCATCCATTGACCCTGAGATGAAATGACCAAAAATACGGCTTAACTTTATTTACTCATTACCACGCTGCTAGTGAAACAAGGGAACGGTAGGGCCTATGGCAGGATGCTTAAAAAAGCATACCCAAATCCTCAAAGTCACTTCAAACCAAATGTTATAGCAACCAAAGTACCATAACAAGTTGCCCATATAGAATATTGGAGGGTATTATAGGAATTATGGTATTTATATAACATTTTCTGTAGAATAACTATTTTTAAGAGAATACACACCAATGCAGTACTATGGGTTCATTCAGACTGTAGCTGGTTTCTGTATTACAGTTCTGCCAAGTATTCATACCACTGACATATATCTAAGGCCATTTAGATTTTGTGCACGATCAAACCTAGTTATAACCGTTTATAACCATAGACGAGGTCAGGGTACTTCATCTCTGCAGGTGATCTGTCTATCAGGTCAGGATCACTTCAACAGGTCCACCTAAGGATATGAATATCTTCATATTATGCCTCCAGAGAGACCAGGATTCAAATAAATACAAGTTGTATATTTTCTTAGAAAATCGACTTATCGGAGATTACACACCAATACAGCTCTCTGTGTAGATTCAGTGTAGCTGAGTTCTTCTGTATTGCAGATCTATCAAGTATTTATATCACTGGCAGATATTTTATATGCACAAAAACAAGGTCATTTTGGTTTTGTACACAGTCATACGATATTTGGTACAGAAAAGTACAATCTCAGGTGAGTACATGGGGAGCTATATCCCTGCAGATGATCTGATGCAGGTTCACCTTCAACTCTCTGGTGGTGTGGATGTCTCCAGAGAAACCCGTATTCAAGTAAAGGTCCTATCTATCAAATTACTATACGTGGAATTTGGTGTGTTAGGCTGGGGTGAAAATGCTGATACAGAAACACTAAACAATGTTTTGGATTTGTTAAGAACGAGTTGATTGACAAAGTCATGCAACATTGGAAGAATTGAATGAACCACCTTTGGGCTGTGATAAAAAAAATGCCTCTGGGGTCTTTAGTTTGAGGGTTAAGTTACTATGCTTGTATTAGCTCTATTGAGACAGCATACTAAGAGTCTGTTTCTGGTCTAACTTGCTCTTTACTAAATTTATTTATTAGGACTAGGTTATTAAGGATTGGCCAGTAACACATAACTTTTAATGTCTGAATAACAAAACCCTTAAATAAGGCCCATCATATGGCGGCAGGGTAGCCTAGTGGTTAGAGCGTTGGACTAGTAACCGGAAGGTTGCAAGTTCAAATCCCCAAGCTGTCGTTCTGCCCCTGAACAGGCAGTTAACCCACTGTTCCTAGGCCGTCATTGAAAATACACATTTGTTCTTAACTGACTTTGCCTAGTAAAATGAATAAGACATAATATCTACTTGTATACATACTTATAAACTACAAGTTAGTACCTAATATGTGCATCTTAACATCAAGTGTTTTTCATAATATTAAACAGTAAGCACTTCACAATCAAGGGATCACTACAGTGATCTACAGTGATTCTACATTCTACAATATACTACACAATTCTATAGTAGGTGCTACAGGACCAAGGAATACAACATAAACCAATACATTGTATGTTATTCTACAGCAGGATTCCCCAAACTCGGTGAAGGAGTTCAACTAACATAAATCAGGATTGACTGAAGAATTGCAATATTTACCTGGAGCTAACTTCGCAGATAGCACTGCTGGGTGATTTGAAGTCATCAATCAATGTAATAATACTCTTAGCAAAAATGTTTATCTTTAATTTACAATCTGCAGAAACTATGAGAATAGAAAGGTTCCGAACTTTTGTGAAATCACAGAACAGTTGAAAAATATATGGCAAATAGAAATCAACACTGGATGGTGTTCAGAGATAGATGGGAGGAGTTGAGTGGAGCTGAAGGATGGGACTGGATGGTGTTCAGAGATAGATGGGAGGGGATGAGTGGAGCTGAAGGATGTAACTGGATGGTGTTCAGAGATAGATGGGAGGGGTTGAGTGGAGCTGAAGGATGGGACTGGATGGTGTTCAGAGATAGATGGGAGGGGATGAGTGGAGCTGAAGGATGGAACTGGATGGTGTTCAGAGATAGATGGGAGGAGTTGAGTGGAGCTGAAGGATGGGACTGGATGGTGTTCAGAGATAGATGGGAGGAGTTGAGTGGAGCTGAAGGATGGAACTGGATGGTGTGCAGAGATAGGTGGGAGGGGATGAGTGGAGCTGAAGGATGGAACTGGATGGTGTTCAGAGATAGATGGGAGGGGTTGAGTGGAGCTGAAGGATGGGACTGGATGGTGTTCAGAGATAGGTGGGAGGGGATGAGTGGAGCTGAAGATAACGATTGTAAAGTTGGCTGTGTCTGTAAAATGTATATAGTATGTATAAACTGGAAGTAGAAGCCTGTGTTGTTGTACATTACTTTACTCCAATTAGGGGAGGGGTGGTAGGGTTAGTTGAAAATAATTAAGGTAAATATATAATATTTATATATATATTTTTAAAAATATATATATGGGGGATTGGAAAATGATGTAGACAATTATATTGGTGGAAGCAACAATCTATCTGCAATATGATAGATGATCTACCCCCCCAAAATGTTGAAGTAATGATGCTGTCTCTACTTCCTCCTGAGAACGGGTGAAAAGAACATCCCCGCAGGGGATATTTTCATTGTGGACCACAGCTGGCAACAATTCAAGTGTTTATTTGCTAAATGAGTGGAAGAAAATGTTCTATTTGGTGGCTGGCTGACTTGTGTGAGCCTGCATGCTGGTTCTGGTGAGTTATTGGGAGAGGGTGTGGTGGTGATAACCATAACAAGCACAGACGGAGGACGAGTGATGTATTTTGCACACACAAACACACACACACACACACACACACACACACACACACACACACACACACACACACACACACACACACACACACACACACACTCACACTCACACTCACACACACACGGGATGGACGGAACACACCCACCCGGAACACACCCACTCTTACATAACGTGTCTAAGTCAAATCGGACATGACACACACACCTGGACACACACACCTAGGCGGGAGAAACAGTGGCCCTCATCAGTCTAGGACAGGGGCCTGGAAACCCCATACAGTCTGGGTCCTTGGTGACGACCACATTATACTGTATTCACCCACCCAACAGCAGACTCAGTCTAGACTTGCCCTGCTGAGATTCAGGAGATAGACTGGCATTAGAATGGTCCCCTGGCATTTCTAGTCAACACAACAAATGTTTTTTCCACAACATGAAACACGTGGGTGACTCTTCCAGTGGGTTTTGAGAAATGAAAGTGATGGTGAAGAGCTAAACCAATGGACCAGTGTGTGCCTCTGAGTTGTCCCACTGAGGGAAAACTTAAACAGTTTTTTAAATATTATTTTTCTACAAATCCCTTTATTCCCCTCTCCCTAACTCTCTCTGCCACCATCTCTCTCTCTCTCTCTCTCTCCCTAACTCTCTCTGCCACCATCTCTCTCTATCTATGTGTCTGTCTGTCTGCCTGTGTGTCTGTCTGTCTGTCCCCCTCTCCCTAACTCTCTCTGCCACCATCTCTCTCTCTTTCTCTCTCTCTCTCTCTCTCTCTCTCTCTCTCTCTCTCTCTCTCTCTCTCCCTCTCTCCCTAACTCTCTCTGCCACCATCTCTCTCTATCTATGTGTCTGTCTGTCCCCCTCTCCCTAACTCTCTCTGCCACCATCTCTCTCTATCTATGTGTCTGTCTGTCTGTGTGTCTGTCTCTCTCTCTCTCTCTCTCTCTCTCTCCCTCTCTCCCTAACTCTCTCTGCCACCATCTCTCTCTATCTATGTGTCTGTCTGTCTGTGTGTCTGTGTGTCTGTCTGTCTGTCTGTCTGTCTGTCTGTCTGTCTGTCTGTCTGTCTCTCTCTCTCTCTCTCAATCTCTCTCAATCTCTCTCTCCTTCACTCTCTCTCTCCTTCACTCTCTCTGCCACCATCTCTCTCTATCTATGTGTGTCTCTCTCTCTCTCTCCTTCCCTCTCTCTCTCCTTCACTCTCTCTCTGCTTCACTCTCTCTCTCTGCCACCATCTCTCTCTATCTATGTGTCTGTCTGTCTGTCTGTCTGTCTGTCTGTCTGTCTGTCTGTCTGTCTGTCTGTCTGTCTGTCTGTCTGTCTCTCCCTCTCTCTCTCTCTCTCTCTCTCTCTCAATCTCTCTCCCTAACTCTCTCCTTCACTCTCTCTCTGCCACCACCTATCTCTATCTATGTGTCTGTCTGTCTGTCTGTCTGTCTGTCTGTCTGTCTGTCTGTCTGTCTGTCTGTCTGTCTGTCTGTCTGTCTGTCTGTCTGTCTGTCTGTCTGTCTGTCTGTCTGTCTGTCTGTCTGTCTGTCTGTCTGTCTCTCCTTCACTCTCTCTCTCCTTCACTCTCTCTGCCACCATCTCTCTCTATCATTCTTTCCCTCTCACCCTCTCCCTCTCTCTCTCTCTTTCTCTCAATTCAATTATATTAAATTTAAGGGGCTTTATTGGCATGGGAAACAGATGTTTACATTGCCAAAGCAAGTGAAATAGATAATAAATAAAAGTGAAATAAACAATAAAAAATGAACAGTAAACATTACACATTACAAGTTATCTCTCTCTGTCTCTCTCCCTGTCTGTCTCCGATTAAGGGGTGTGTTTTGTGGGTACTACAAGTGTGAGTCAATAACCCTTTGACATTACACTACCCAGCAGGACTGCTGAGTCACAGTGTCCACGGGCGCGTGTGTGTATAAGCGTATCTTTCCACATGGTTTGTCCGTGCCGCCCATTTCATCTCTCAGCACCTCCATAAGGGTTTGGCAATCTCATGTTTGTAGGTCTGCAGGAAAACAACAGTCTGTCTGGACCAATAGAAAAAACACAAACACCATCCAACCAACAACGCCTCCCAGCACTCCATTAACCTTTGACTTAATCAAAGCATCCAATGGCAAGTAGCCATATGAATTATCATGTTTGAGACTGGAAGACATGGGCTGTAAAATGGGATGTAAAAACAATTATCCTCTTGGTCAATACAGTCTGTCTGTCTGTCTGCCTGTATGTCTGTCTTTCTGGATCTATCAGCCCTGACTGACAAACCCTGATCTCCTTCCCAACCCATAGCCAACCCATTCCCCAAAACAACATCACACATCCAGGTGACTCATTTATCGTACCTCTGTGCAAACGCGCGTCAGTCAACCTGAAGGCCCCTTAGCTCTGTACATTTCCAGGCAGTCATTCCGCAAAGTAACGTTTATTTATCTTTCCATCTGTCAAGACGAGCAAAAACACGACCTGCTGAAATGTTTCCTGTCACTTGTTTTACGTGCTCCTCTGAAAAAGCTATTAAAAAAAAACTCCACACTTCTACTGTTATGATACGCCTTTTACGACCAGATGAAAATTCCCAAAAGCTGCTTTAGTGTGCTGCTATAATTTTCTCCCAGACTCTTATTCGGTAACAGCTACAATATTCACATTACAGTAACTTACTGACAAGAAAAAAACTCCCCACCTTCAGCCAAATACCTCCTCCTTCTAAATCAAATAACATTTTATCAAATCTAATTGTATTTTCTACACTCGCCGAGTACAACAGGCCTAGACCTTACAGTGAAACGCTTACTCACGAGCTCTTTCCCAACAAAGTTAAATAGGAAAAAATGTAAAACACTTTCCACACTGCGAGCAGGCTAACTCAATCCTACACCCAACCCACTGCACTAAACTGATGTGATAGAGTGTGCTTCTTCTATTAGACCTAGTGTAATAGAGGAGAGACCTCAATCAATCATTCACACTGCAGTGCTGCATTCGTTTTTCCCATCTCTCCCCTCTCTCCTTTGAGGTACTCCCCAGGGAGTGTGTGTGTGTGTCTCCATGATTCAGAGAGGTGTGGGTTTGGATGTGTGTCAGAACGGAGACAGGGAGTTATAGTATCCCAGTGAGACCAGAGACCTTTGACCAATGAGTACACAGTCTCTCAGTCTGACTCAAACTCAATGGAGGCCTCACTACGGTTATAACTCTCCCCTCTCTCTCTCTCTTTCTCTTTCTCACTCTCTCCTTCTCACACTCTATCCCTCTCTCTCTCTCTTTCTCTTTTAAAACACTCTCTTTCTCACTCTCTCCTTCTCACACTCTATCCCTCTCTCTCTCTCTCTCTTTCGCTCACTCACTCTCTTTCTCTCACTCTCACTCTCCTTTTCTCACTCTCTCTCACTTTCTCTCTTTCTCTTTCTCTTTCTCTCTTTATATCTCTCTCTCTTTCATCTCACTTCCTTTCTCTCTCTCTCCTCACACTCATTCACTTTCTCCCACTTCTCCTTTCTCTTTCTCTCACTCTCTTTATCTCTCTCTCTCTCTCTGGCTCTCTTTCCAGCTCTCTCTCCCCATCTCTCTCTCTCTCTCTCTCTCTCTCTCTCTCTCTCTCTCAACCCATCTCACTCTCTCAATTCAATGACTGTCTATTAATTTCATTACAATGATCCAACTATCGATTGATACAACTGATCAAAATGATAAGTAACTTATTGCATTACTCTTAATGCATAGTTTTATGGAAACTGACAAACAATATTCCATGTTTAGATCATGAATGTTTCAGGATAACGAGATCCATTGACTCCAATTAGTGAAACATGAACCAATTGGACTACATTATCTATGGATGTAATATTTAATCATGATTCTTTATCAGACATTGTTTCTATGTCCCATGTATCACTTTTCCAGACCATGTTTTCAGATTTGACATTACTGTACACTCACCGGCCACTTTATTAGGTACACCTATCTAGTACTGGGTAGGACCCCTTTTGCCTCCACAACAGCCTGAATTATTCACGGTGTTGTACGTTAAGAGATGCCCATCTGCACACCACTGTTTTAAACAGCTGTTATTTGAGCATTTGTGGCCTTTCTGTTAGCTTGAATGAGCCTGGACATTCTCCTCTGACCCCTCTCATTAACAAGGTGTTTTTTCCCCACAGAACTGCCCCTGTTTTGTTTATCGCACCATTCTCTGTAAACTCTAGAGACTGTAGTGCGTAAAAATCCTAGGAAGGCAGCTGTTTCTGAGATGCTAGAATCACCATGTGTGGCATCAACAATCATACCACGCTCAAAGTTGCTTAGATTATGCATCTTGCCCATTCTAATATTTGGTCGAACACTATCTAAAGCTCTCTACTTTTATATACTCTATATATTGAGTTGTAGGCAGCCACATGATTCGCTGTTCGAATGCAACCTTCTTTGATGAGCTAAATCAGGTCTGTAGAGCTGATGGCATGACCTACGTCATTGTGTGGGATAATGTCAGGTTCCACCATGCTCAAATGGTGCAAGCATGGTTTCAGGCCCATCCACAATTTACCACCATGTACATACTCTCCTTTCCTTAACCCGATTGAGGATTTTTTCTTCACATGGAGGTGGAAGGTATATGATAGGCGCCCTCACGAACAAGCCACCCTTCTCCAGGCCATGGGTGACGCATGCAATGACATCACGGCAGACCAGTGTCTGGAAAACATCCATTGTGATGTGGATGAGTACCTGTGGCCATATCCACAAGACAGGGTTGATGGAAATATAGAAGTACAGTAATCAATCTTTTGTTTAGCTTTTTACAGGAAGCCAGGAGAGGAACACTGCAGTGATGTTTTACAGTAAGCCAGGAGGAACACTGCAGTGATGTTTTACAATAAGCCAGGTGAGGAACACTGCAGTGATGTTTTACAGGAAGCCAGGTGAGGAACACTGCAGTGATGTTTTACAGTAAGCCAGGTGAGGAACACTGCAGTGATGTTTTACAGTAAGCCAGGTGAGGAACACTGCAGTGATGTTTTACAGTAAGCCAGGAGAGGAACACTGCAGTGATGTTTTACAGTAAGCCATGAGAGGAACACTGCAGTGATGTTTTACAGTAAGCCAGGAGAGGAACACTGCAGTGATGTTTTACAGTAAGCTAGGAGAGGAACACTGCAGTGATGTTTTACAGTAAGCCAGGAGAGGAACACTGCAGTGATGTTTTACAGTAAGCCAGGTGAGGAACACTGCAGTGATGTTTTACAGTAAGCCATGAGAGGAACACTGCAGTGATGTTTTACAGTAAGCCAGGAGAGGAACACTGCAGTGATGTTTTACAGTAAGCTAGGAGAGGAACACTGCAGTGATGTTTTACAGTAAGCCATGAGAGGAACACTGCAGTGATGTTTTACAGTAAGCCATGAGAGGAACACTGCAGTGATGTTTTACAGTAAGCCATGAGAGGAACACTGCAGTGATGTTTTACAGTAAGCCATGAGAGGAACACTGCAGTGATGTTTTACAGTAAGCCATGAGAGGAACACTGCAGTGATGTTTTACAGTAAGCCATGAGAGGAACACTGCAGTGATGTTTTACAGTAAGCCATGAGAGGAACACTGCAGTGATGTTTTACAGTAAGCCATGAGAGGAACACTGCAGTGATGTTTTACAGTAAGCCATGAGAGGAACACTGCAGTGATGTTTTACAGTAAGCCATGAGAGGAACACTGCAGTGATGTTTTACAGTAAGCCATGAGAGGAACACTGCAGTGATGTTTTACAGTAAGCCATGAGAGGAACACTGCAGTGATGTTTTACAGTAAGCCATGAGAGGAACACTGCAGTGATGTTTTACAGTAAGCCATGAGAGGAACACTGCAGTGATGTTTTACAGTAAGCTAGGAGAGGAACACTGCAGTTGACCTTTAACAGTTTTTTCTTTTTTTGTAGCTAATTATTTTTGCTTTGATTCAAAGAAACCTATGTTCTGATTTATTGCATTTCATCAATACATTTCATTTTTTTTTTCACTGATTCCACTGTGTCTGAAGTATTCGCTCCACTAGTCCTTTTACAGTGATGTATTTACGTGTAGTAGCATAATGAAACATGTATCACATATTTTGTACTACAATATTTAATGATTGTATGAACAACTACACAGTGAAACTATCGGTATCTTGTGTGTGGGTGATCTAAACGAATGTTCAAATCTAATTTTATTTGTCACACACACATGGTTAGCAGATGTTATCGCCAGTGTAGCGAAATGCTTGTGCTTCTAGTTCCGACCTTGCAGCAATATCTAACAAGTAATCTAACCTAACAATTTCACAACAACTACCTTATACACACAAGTGTAAAGGAATGAATAAGAATATGTACATACAAATATATGAATGAGTGATGGCTGAACAGCATAGGCAAGATGCAGTAGATGGTATAGAGTACAGTATATACATATGAGATGAGTAATGTAGGGTATGTAAATATTATATAAAGTGGCATTGTTTAAAGTGGCTAGTGATACATTTATTACATCAAGATGGCAAGATGCAGTAGATGGTATAGAGGACAGGTTTCCCCCGGTGATGCGTTCTGCAGACCTCACTACCTTCTGGAGAGCCTTACGGTTATGGGCGGAGCAGTTGCCATACCAGGCGGTGATACAGCTCGACAGGATGCTCTCGATTGTGCTTCTGTAAAAGTTTGTGAGTGTTTTTGGTAACAAGCCAAATTTCTTCAGCCTCCTGAGGTTGAAGAGGTGCTGCTGCACCTTCTTCACCACACTGTCTGTGTGGGTGGACCATTTCAGTTAGTCCGTGATGTGTACGCTGAGGAACTTAAAACTTTCCACCCTCTCCACTACTGTCCCGTCGATGTGGATAGGGGGCTGCTCCCTCTGCTGTTTCCTTAAGTCCACAATCATCTCCTTTGTTTTATTGACATTGAGAGTGAGGTTATTTTCCTGACACCACACACCGAGGGCCCTCAGTTCCTCCCTGTAGGCCGTCTCGTCGTTGTTGGTAATCAAGCTTACCACTGAAGAGTCGTCTGCAAACTTGATAATTGAGTTGGAGGCGTGCATGGCCACGCAGCCGTGGGTGAACAGGGAGTACAGGAGATGGCTGAGAACGCACCCTTGTGGGGCCCCTGTGTTGAGGATCAGCGGGGCGGTAGTCATTTAGCTCAGTTACCTTAGCTTTCTTGGGAACAGGAACAATGGTGGCCCGCTTGAAGCATGTGGGAACAGCAGGCTGGGATAAGAATTGATTGAATATTTCCGTAAACACACCAGCCAGCTAGTCTGTGCATGCTCTGAGGAAGTGGCTGGGGATGCCGTCTGGGCCTGCAGCCTTGCGAGGGTTAACACGTTTAAATGTTTTACTCACGTTGGCTGCAGTGAAGGAGAGCCCGCAGGTTTTCATAGCGTCCTCAAAGCGAGAAAATAAGTTGTTTAGTCTGTCTGGGAGCAAGACATCGTGGTCCGCGACGGGGCAGGTTTTTATTTTGGAGTCCGTGATTGACTGTAGACCCTGCCATGTACCTCTCGTGTCTGAGCCGTTGAATAGCGACTCTACTTTTGTCTCTATACTGATGCTTAGCTTGTTTGATTGCCTTGCGAAGGGAACAGCTACACTGTTTGTATTTGGTCATGTTTCCGGTCACCTTGCCCTGATTAAAAGCAGTAGTTAGCGCTTTCAGTTTTGCGCAAATGCTGCCATCAATCCACAGTTTCTGGTTGGGGAATGTTTTAATAGACGCTGTGGGTACAAAATCGCCGATGCACTTGCTAATAAACTCGCTCACCGAATCAGCATATTCGTCAATGTTGTTGTTTGACGCTATGCGGAACATATCCCAGTCCACGTGATCGAAGCAGTCTTGAAGCATGGAATCCGATTTGTCGGACCAGTGTTGAACAGACCTGAACGTGGGTGCTTCCTGTTTTA